>NC_071267.1:27547386-27604886 GCF_023375685.1 Ictalurus furcatus | reverse complement strand
CGAGATCAGACAGCAGAGGGGTCGTTAAATGAGTCAGAGGTTTTACCAAAAATGTTAGATCATTTCTCTGGCAATGCCCTAAATATACAGTACTGTATGAAAGTCTTAGGTACCCTATTTTAAAACATTTTTTTTTAGTACATCGAGTCTGTACAAAAACATTTTACATTTCCAAACATTAGTTTTCCAGGAAAAAAATGTAATGCTACAGAAAATTATTTGCGTGTCAATAAAGAAAGCAGCGTATTATGTACGAGACTGCCTTTCAGACAAAAAACATGATGAAGGCTGCTGTGTTTCGCTGCAAAAAGTAAGACGCTCAGTAAAACGTACCAGCTAATTTCCTTATAAACCTGCACTAATTGTACCTAATGCCCTGTTTAGACTAGTGCGCTTTCATTTTAAAAACGCATAACTGTTGCTACGGTTACGCCTGTCGTCTACTCTACTCTGGAGACTTCTGGAAGCGTCGAAGACCCCGTTATAGTTGGAAAACTCCGGGCTCGCGTTTCAGTGTAAACAGACCAAAACGTTTTGAAAATGAAGGCGGGGCTTCGCCCACATTCGCGTCCCGATTGGGTCTCCTGGATCATCGTGTATCCTTCCCTGATTCGTCAAGCCTCTACCACATGACCGTTACGCTACCTCGATCGTATACACAACAACACGGAGACTGAACCGCGAGCTTTGCTGGCTTTGTCGTCATTCTTAGCCGCCATTGTGCAGTTCAATTCTGTATTTTATAATACTGCAGCTGCTACATGCGCAAGAGGCGAGCTACGATTAGAGCGAATCTTACCAGTATCAACTGATAGCTGAAACAAGGGACTCCATGCTGGGGTCAGGTCCTCAACAAAGAGCTGAAATAACATCAGGCCCACTAGACTTTTTGGTATGCAGCTTTCTAAAAATTTTAGTCACAGCACTTGATACCATACGATACTGGACCCCAGTATCCTCCCTCTGGTGGGTGGATGAATGAGGGGTAGCCTCATTCATTACAGAACCCCTCCCCTATCTACAAACACCTCCTGGTGCCCCCTTGGTCATAGTGCTGGGTGGTCACTGTATGCTTGGTGATATTCTTGGATCAGGGATGGGTCCAGTATGTCCTTGGCATCTACCCACGATCTCTCCTCTGGTCTGTAGCCCTCCCAGTCCAGCAAGTATGGCATCTGGCCCCTTCTTTGTCTGGAGTCCATGTTCACTTTGACCATATATGCTGGCACTCCATCAACTTCCAATGGAGATGGAGGCTCAGGATTCGTGGTCCCGGGGCCGGACACCGGGTGGACCTGTTTCAGCAAGGACACATGAAAAGAGGGAGAGATGCGGTAGGTATCAGGAAGCTCTAGTCGGTATGTTCTGGGTTTATTTGTCTGATAATTTTGAATGGACCAGGATAATGCAGGGTAGCCATAGATTGAGATCCCTTGTGGAGAACCAGACCCTCTGTCCCGGCTGATAATTGGGGTGGGACAGCTCCGCTGATCAGCCTGGATGCATTGGGCTCAGACTACTCGCTGCAACCAGACATGTGCACTGGTCCACACCCTCTCGCTCCTCCTGATTCACCGCTGGAACAGTAGATGGTTCCCCTGACCAAGGGAACATTAGGGGTTGGTAGCCCAGCACGCATTGGAAGGGGGTAAGTTCTGTAGAGGAATGAGTGGGGGAGTTCTGTGCATACTCAGCCCATGGAAGGAAATCACTCCATTTATCCAGCTCACGGCTGCAGTAGGTCTATGGGTATCTGCCAGTCTCCTGTTTCAGATGTTCCACCTGTCCACTGGCTTGGGGATGATAGCCTGAGGTGAGACTCATGTTGCTATCCAACTGTCCACAGAATGCTTGCCACAGCTGGGACATGAACTATGACCCTCGATCTGTGACGAAGTATTCTGGCAAATCATAGACCCTGAACATTTGGTGAAACAAAGCATTAGCAGTTTCCATAACAGTGACTAAACCCTTGAGAGGAACAAGTCTGCAAGATTTTGAAAAGCAGTCAATGATTAGCCGAATCTTGGTGAATCTGGAGTTTGGCAGGTCGGTGATGAAATCTATGGACTGGTGGGACCATGGTCTTTGGGGTATTGGCAGAGGCTGAAGTAAACCTGCTGGCAGTTCCCTAGGTGTTTTGGACTGAGCACATGTTGGACAAGCCTTCACATAGTGAGTCACATCGGAAATCAGAGTGGGCCACCAGAATGGGTTATGCACCAGCGTGATTGTCGTCTGGATACTGGGGTGTCCTGTGCTCAATGAAGTGTGGACCCACTGAATGGTTCTTAGACATAGGGCCTTCGGAACACAGTGCTTAAAAGGGGGGCAGTTGGGTGGTGATGGTTCATTCTGTTGTGCTCTCTGTATTTCTTCCATGATGTCCCAGCTGATGGGTGCAATGATGACTGATGGTGGAAGTATGCAATCAGGGTAAGGTTATGCATGGGGAGGATCGTGTCTGCATGAAAGTGCATGATTATTGCTACCAGGGCAGTAAATGACTGAAATTGAATCGAGTAAAGAACAATGATCATCGGGCTTGACGTAGATTCAGTCTTTTAGTTGCCTTTTTTTGGTTTTTATGGTCTGTGATGACTTGAAATTTATGAACTACCCCCTCTAGCCAGTGGCGCCACTCTTCAATGATGCCTTCATAGATAACAGTTCATTGTTCCCCACATGATAGTTGCGCTCTGCCAAGATCAGTTTTCTTGAGAAGAATGCACGGGGTAGAGTTTGCCTTGGGTGCTGTAAGGCTAGTGCCAAGCTGTTTGAACCTGGAGAGAACTACTCTCTGAGGAAAAATGACTCTCACAGGAATTAACACTCAAACTCTCTCCCACAGAATTAACATCCTCACCCAAGAAAACAGATGATGCTGAGTGGAGACAAGAAGCTCACACCCTACATTGCTTCCCTCTTCCTCTCTCCTCACACCCTTCTCTGAGTGGGGGCGAGAAGCTCACACCTTACATTACTTTCCTCTTCCTCTCTCCTCACACCCTTCGCTCTCTCTGTGTTGAAATCACCCTAAACTCACCCAAGGTCTATATGCATTACATAACATGTTTAATGTAAATAAGAAGTTGAATGTACATGTTTCACTGCCATGCAAAAAGGTCTCAGTGCATCTCGAAAATATGGTCTCACTAACTCAGCAGCAGTCCAAATAAAAATATTGCATGCCATTAAAGGCGTACCCTCCTGGGATCCCTCACACAAATTACCTTCTGGATGTAAATCAGGTACATCCTCCCACAGACATCAAAGCAATCCCAAATGCCAACTGGCCCAAATTCCAATTCTAATCACAAACAACACCATTTGATGAACCTACAGAGTATCTTGGTATTTAATGGAGAGCTGGCCAAAGATTGAGGGAATCTGTAGACAGAGACACCGTTGCTGTGTGTAGTTTTACTCTACCAGGTATGAAAGTTTTAGTATCTTATGTTGTATTATTATGTTTGAATTTGATTGGTAAGGTTGAGTAATGCTGTATGTAATTCTTTCTTCTTATTATTAGTAGCACTATTGGATTTGGATGTGTTTATACCTGGTTAAATTTTTTTTTTTTAGATTTGATTATATCCTGACTTATTCTGAAATCATTGACTCTAGTAGATTACATAGAGTCCTTGTTAATGCAAATCTGCGACCGGGTTAGTACAGGCTAAAATCCAGGTTTAGGTGGAGCACTGGGGCACGCCAACTGAGAATAACGTAATGAGATGTAATGAAGGTGGCAGGCAAATAGATTTGGTAAACCAAAAGACAGCCCAAGCAGGCAAACAAAACCATGGGTAAGAATCGGTAAATCCAAAAGATAGGAAATGGTCATAACATGAAGCAATAAACAGAAGGCAATGGAAATTGGCTCGGTAATGCAGGCAATGCAAACTAACAATACTTCGCAATGGTGTAATGGAAATGGCATGGTTTAAATATGGTAGCAAACAGGAAGTGAGTCGTGAAGAACATGTCCGTGATCAGTATTCAGGCGAGGGCTCCCGCTGGTGGGTGGATGAATGAGGGACAGCCTCATTCGTTACAACAATACAATACAATGTGATGTGATACAATACATTGTGATACGATGCGATACGATACCATACAATGCAATGCAATAAGATACGATGCGATGCGATACGGTATGATATGGTATGATACAATACAATACAATGCGATGTAATACGATACGATGCGATACGGTACGATGCAATACAATGCGATCTGATACAATACAATGAGATACGGTATGATGCGATGCAATACGATGCAATGCAATGTGGTACGATGCGATGTAATATGATATGATATGATACAATACAGTACAATGTGATACGATATGATGCAATACGCTGCGATACAATTCATTTTAGTATCCTCTGATCGATATGTGACTAGCATTGTTCAGACTGTGCTGGGCCTACCATTTATTTGTGAATTAATGAGGTACAGAAGGACTATTTTAAAAGTATCAGAGTTATGGCCTGTTAATAATCTGTTTATTATTGTTGATAGAGTCATTTCAATCGTTATCTTTTAATTTGATGCCTTGATCTAAATGATCTGATCATTATACCCCTACTAAAGATACAAGACATGTCGGTTTGATAGCACCACCCAAGCGACAAGGCAAAGTACATTTCAGTACGCCAAACTGTGGCACACCAGGCCATCGCAGAACATCATCAACACACTCATTCACACACTTATTAACACCTAGGTGCCATTAACCTAGGTCATGCAGACATTAACCCCAGCTCAGGATCGAACCAGAGACCCTGGAGCAATGAGGCTGCCCCAACGTTGGTGACACCCGACATGTGACCCGACATCAGGATCAAAATGAGATCAAATGCATCTCTGTAATAGAAATATTGTTTTTGATGTCTCAAGCCAAGGACATAAAATTTTAAAGTTTCCCTGGAAAAAAAAAATTTGTGTTTAAAATGGGTCACTTTGACCAGAACAGAACGTAAAAGTTAATAAGGATCACACGCAGTACTTGAGGGAAGCACAGTGAAGTCGGCTTTCGTGCCAAACCACACACACACGCACACACACACTTGGCAGAAACGGAAGTATTTCAGGAGTACATCAACAGCAGGACTGTTCTCGCAGGATATGAATCACATGAGTAGTGTGAGATTGTTGGCCATCGTTGTTTGAAGTGGGAAAAAAATATCAAAAATTATTGCTCCAAATTCTGAATCTTCATGTGCTTGCTTCAGTTCCTCTGAAGAACTTAACATGATGCTGAGATTATTTCAGAGATGAAACAGAAGTGTCAACGGTAAAATATTGCGTGTTTGAATACATTTTCATTAAACAGCTATTAAATCTACCGCCTAAAGACGTTCGGGTGAATGGGACAGTTACTTTGACGACAGTACGATGTACAGCAACCTGCTGCGAATACAACCGCAAAGTGGGTTTGAGAAAATAAAAAGTATTTTCCCCTGAAAACATTGACAGACATCTGGAATACTCAAAGCAGATTTTTATATAAATGTAAAAATCCTTAAGTACTGAAGTGTGTGTTCTGAGAGTGCTAAAGGATTCTTGGCTTTTCTGCGGCTGTGCATCTTCACTTGTGTTTTTATTCCATGGTAACGACACATCATCCGGACTTTAAACTGTGCGACTCAGCATCTCCGAGGCGTGAGGCGTTCCACATAAGGTTCTGCTATTACTGATATGCAGACTCACTTCCACACACACACACACACACACACACACACACACACACACACACACACTACACGGTTTCACATACAAGTCTCAGATATTTGTTTTTATGTGATGAACATGATTGTGTAAGGTGTTGCTCCTAAACAGCAGCAGACCTTTTTTTTTTTGCTGAGGAACTGAAGTCAAGGAACTCTAGCCAAGAAACTAGTCCAGGAAATTTTAGTTCATGAACTTCAGCTCAATGTAAAATCTAGAACTAAGGCCAGAAACGTTTATCCCAGAATTTAAAATTTAACATAAGTTAGAGACATGGGCTTTTAGCCTAGAAGCCGAGATCTGAAACCTTTAGCCAAGAACATAATCTGAGGGATTTTAAACCCAGAATTAAGACCAGTAACTTTAGCCCAGCATTTAGGCTCAGAAACATTTCATCCAGAACTTAAGATCAGGCGCTTTAGCCTAGAACTTAAATCCAGAACTTAAGATCAGGCGCTTTAGCCTAGAACTTAAATCCAGAACTTAAGATCAGGCGCTTTAGCCTAGAACTTAAATCCAGAACTTAAGATCAAGCACTTTAGCCTAGAACTTAAATCTAGAACTTAACATCAGGTGCTTTAGCCTAGAACTTAAATCCAGAACTTAAGATCAAGCGCTTTAGCCTAGAACTTAAAATCAGGTGCTTTAGCCTAGAACTTAAATCTAGAACTTAAGATCAAGCACTTTAGCCTAGAACTTAAATCTAGAACTTAAGATCAAGCACTTTAGCCTAGAACTTAAATCTAGAACTTAACATCAGGTGCTTTAGCCTAGAACTTAAATCCAGAACTTAAGATCAGGCGCTTTAGCCTAGAACTTAAATCCAGAAAAATAAGTCCAGGAACTTGTCCCTTTAACTTTAGTCCAAGGACTTTTAGCTTCTAAACTGCACAGGAAGTTCAGCCTAGATCTTAATCTCAGGAACTTAAAGCACAGTATTTAAACACATGAACTTTAAACTTGGAACTGAAGATCATAAACTTAAGTCTAGAACTTCAGGTGTTTTAAAGCCAGAACCTAAGATCAGGAACATTTAGGCCACATTTTAAGCCTAGAAACTTTTAGCCAATCGCAAAGCTTCCAGCATGGAGGGCTATTGTCCAATCAGAACAACTACAACCTACAACTTACACATGCTACCCCTACATGTAGATGATTCCCTACGACTCTTTGAATATACCCGTCAAAACATTTTAACATTAAATGAATCTATAAAGAATTGTTTAATTAAATACATTATTAAAGAAAGCATTTTAAAGTACTTTGGAACTGCATGCACACTAATTTTGAATTTAAGACAGAACGTACCCACGCTCTCGGAACGGTAATGTCCGTCTGCTTCACTGATGCTGTTAGCAGTCTTGTCAGCTTTCTTGTTTGAAGATTTCACTGAAAATAAACAGAATAAAGATTTCAACAGCTGGGTATAAAATGGGATTTGTAGGCTGTTCATGAGGCTGTTAGTATACGGTTGTGTGTCGTTAGCCTTTAAACACTGTTTTGGACATAAACGTTACAGGAGTTTTGAAAACACTGCTGTTTACAAAGATCTCATGCTTAGAGAGATAACATATTTCAGAACAATCTCGTGTTTCTGGAGCTAGAACATAGAAATGTGCACTACAGAACCACCATCAGGTCTGACCAGGGTTCCTCCAGAACAACCTCCAGACCAACACATGGACTTTAATTCATCCTTGTTTTCATATAACATGTTTCCAATGCTGCTGATGGTGTATTTTAAAAGCTTAGGCGCATCTGGTATGGACACACTGTGGTTCTTCCATGGTTCCTTCCTTTATTGTGCATTGAGAGTCCATCATTTCATTTAGTTAGATCTGTAATTTCACTTATCTTGATTTTTTTTTTTCACCTTTGTCCTCATTTATACATTTAACCTTCTTGCAAGTGGTCTTAAAACACCCACTGAGACTTACTGCTAATTTCTGGCTTTAGAACTAAACTTGGTTTGGTTAGTCACTGAAATGCAGAACATTTCTACCAATTTTTTTTGTCCTCTGTCTTGAAGAAGAAGAAAAACCCTTACAAAACTGACTGTATTTACAGCACTCTAAGAGGAAACAGGTGCCGCATCCTTGCGACCAAACCCATGATCAAATATAATAATACATGGCTTCCATGTGGCGCAACAGATTGCAAGTTCAAAAGTTTTCTCCAATTCGAATCCTAATGATGCCAAAGTCATCCATGGCCAGGAGTCGAGAGAGCGAAATTGGCTGTGCTGTCCGGGCGAGTGGGATGTACTCCATCTCCCCTGTCAATCACAGTTCAATTCAATTCGAATCAATTTTACTTCCACATATTACATCATTTTTGTGTAACTGCCCATTTTACTGTCCATATAACAATACATTTTTGACTCTTGAATCTGATCCAGAATGCTCCCTGAGTTCTCCTACATCATCCCACTGCAGCCTTCCCTCCCTCCACTGGATTCCTTTATTCTGCTTCATCAAATTTAAAACACTGACGCTCACAAACAAAGCCAAATATGGACCATCACACCCGACTCTGCGCCACGCCCCCTCTGACTCGAGAACATCTCTCGAGGTACACAGAAGATCTGCTTCATCCATCTCTTCACCAAGCACTTTGGCACTAATTTAAAAAAGGGGTTTTGTAATGATTCCTCTCTAACAGGGTTGTAGCTCGACGGTAACGGCTCAATGATAGCAGTGTGAAGCAAGGATGTTGTTCTGTGGCTTGCTGACCCTGACAAGAACACCATAGCACCACCACCTGGTGACTTCTTATAAGATGTCATCCCACCTTCTGCTGGCTTCATGGAGGACATCGTTGCTTTTACATCTGCTGACCTGGAACCTATCCCATGGATAGCATGGGGCACAATAACATACACATTCACACACCCATTCATCCTGTGGACAAGCCACTTAGTCTACCATGCATGTCTTTGGACTGGCGGTGGAAACCGGAGTACCCGGAGGAAACCCCAGGGTGCCAATCACATACACCCACACACCTATTCATACACTACAGACACTGTGGACATGCCAGTCAGCCTACCATGCATGTCTTTGGACTGGGGGAGGAAACCGGAGTACCCGGAGGAAACCCCCACAGCACGGGGAGAACATGCAAACTCCGCACACACAGGGCCACGGTGGGAATCAAACCCCCGACCCTGGAGGCGTGAGGCGAACGTGCTAACCACTAAACCACCGTGCGCTCCCGTGTGCATCCTGTTTTAATTCATTTTCAATTTAAAAAATTAATTTAATTCCGATTATGTTGATTTCTGTTTGTATCCTGGTTATGACCCTCACTTGATCTGATGGCTGAATGCTTAGAGTCAACGTTCCGTTACATGCTAGAAGAAAAATAATGAAAAATAATTAGAGAGAAAAATCTAGCACCCTGGTATAACAATTACACACGCACCTTAAAACAGACCACGCAACAATTAGAACGTAAATGGTGTCAAACCAAATTGGTAGCATTTCAAACAGCGTGGAAGGAGAGCCTACTGAACTATAGTAAATCTCCTAGCGCTGCTAGATCAGTATATCTCTCCACATTAATTCAAGATAACAGAAACAATCCTAGATTCTTATTTAATACTGGAGCAAAATTAACTAGGCACAAATCCAGCACAGAAACAGGCACACAATCAGTATAAAATAGCAAAGATTGCATGTATTTTTTCATTAGCAAAATTGAAAATATTAGACATGAAATTCAAACTATTACATTTTAAACCAGACAGTCTTATAACTAACCCTGTAGATAATCATATAGTAACATCAGATCAACGATTAGAATGTTTTACTCCCCTTAGAGAGACCGAACTAATTTCATTAATCTCTTCATCAAACTCATCAACTTGTATACTAGATCCATTACTTACATGTTTCTTCAAATAGATTATTCCAGAAGTAACCACACCCCTTCTAAAATAATCAGTTCTTCCCTTAGCACTGGCTGTGTACCTAAATCATATAAATTAGCAGTTATTAAACCCCTGATTAAAAAACCTGACCTCGACCCCTGTCAACTGTCCAGCTATAGACCGATATCAAATCTCCCCTTCATCTCCAAGATCTTAGAAAAGGTTGTACACAGCAGTTATGCTCGTACCTACATAGGAACAACATTCATGAAATGTATCAGTCAGGATTTAGACCTCATCATAGCACAGAGACAGCGTTAGTTAAAGTAGTAAATGACCTTCTACTGACCTCTGATCAGGGTTGTGTCTCGCTGCTTGTGTTGCTCGACCTTAGTGCAGCTTTTGATATATAGATCACACTATTCTCCTTGATAGACTAGAAAACGTTGTTGGCATTAAGAGAACAGTCCTCTCCTGGCTCAGGTCTTATCAGACCGATCGTTATCAGGTCGTAGATGTAAATGGAGACGTCTCCACACATACCGAGGTTAAGTTTGGTGTTCCACAGGGTTCTGTTTTAGGCACGCTGCCTTTTTCATTATATACGCTACCCCTGGGTCAAATTATTCGTAAACATGGAATTATCTTCCACTGTTATGCTGATGATACACAGCTGTATGTTTCAGCGAAGCCAAAGGACAGACAGCAGCTTAATAAAGTTGAGGAATGTGTAAAGGATGTTAGACGTTGGATGCTTATTAACTTCCTTTTACTTAATTCTGATAAGACAGAAGAACTTGTACTAGGACCACGTGTAGCTAGAAGTAATCTTTCTGATCTCACAGTAACTCTGGATGGACTTTCTGTGTCATCATGTGCAGCAGTTAAAGACCTTGGAGTGATTATTGACTCCAGTCTATCATTTGATGCTCATGTAGATAATATTACTAGGATAACCTTCTTTCATCTCAGAAATATTTCTAAGATAAGAAATATATTGTGACTACATGATGCAGAAATATTAGTTCATGCTTTCGTCACCTCTAGACTAGATTACTGTAATGCCTTACTGTCTGGATGTTCCAGTAGGATCCTGACCCTTTCTGCTCTCCAGACCTGCCTGATCCATCCTAAAGCCCTACTTCTGGTTGGAGCTCTCATCAACTGGAGGCTACATTCTACTACTGAGTATGGTCCCAAGTGGTGCAGCCTGCAGATTGCTGAAGATGGCGCCACTTGAAGTGCCATGGAAATGGTTTTGGACCTCAATTCCACATGGACGTTCTCGCTGTGGTTGCTGGGACTACGGTTGTCTTAGCGATGGCCTTGGGACTGTGTTATACTCGGGTCTCCTTTAGTGAACCGTGGACTAGTTCAACAAACAGACTTCATATTAAACCATAATGAACTTTCTGTTACTTTCACACTATCAGTCATTACCCAGATGAGGATGGGTTCCCTTCTGAGTCTGGTTCCTCTCAAGGTTTCTTCCTCATATCATCTCAGGGAGTTTTTCCCTCACCACCGTCACCACCGTTTCGCTCAATAGAGATAAATTCACACACTTAAAATCTCTATCCTGTGTTTATATGTTTCTGTAAAGCTGCTCTGAGACAACGTCCAATGTTAAAAGCGCTACACAAATAAAATTGAACTGGTGTTTCCTTTTTACGATTACGGATTATCCCAGTTTGTTTCTGCCTGTACTTTAAACTTGACAGTGATCAACTCACCTCATCCCACATTAGTTACCACAAGAATTTGCAAACAATTATAATTTTTTTAAATAACAAACAGAAATGCCAGGCTTTTTTTTAAATCCATTTATAGTTATGTTTAATGTCGCGAACCCTGTCCAGGGTGTACCCCGCCTTGTGCCCCGTGCTCCCTGGGATAGGCTCCAGGTTCCCCGTGACCCTGAAAAGGATAAGCGGTTGAAGATGGATGGATGGATTCATGTCGTGACACATCCATGAAACAAGTTAGTTCTTGTTATCACTTGCGTCACAGCAGCTATAAAATTACAGCTTTACCATAAACTCTTACAAAGAAATCTCGACACTACAGATCAGGCGATCGATGCTGTTTAATCATAACAGTAACATCATTACTGAATTCTCATCACGTAGTCTGTGCTGAATCTGGGAGAAACAGACGCTCAGCAGCTGCAGAACTGACGGTGGTGTTGGAGAGAGAACACAAAGCGAGTGAACGACACTTTTACGAGACGAGAAGCTGTGTTGGATTTAAACCGGCCGGAGCCGTGTGAGTGAGAGTGAGAGTACAGTAGAGTTTCGATGGAAAAGGTTTCAATCTGTGATCCTGTGCTGAACTTTTAAACCTGATGACATGGCATTACACATTTAAACAGTCATATCCCATTCCATCTTTTTTCTCAGAACAGAACTGTTCCTTATAGGTTCTGTCTCATTGGCCAGAAGGTTGTGAGTTTAAATCTCACCAGCATGGATCTCCACGGTGACTCACTGTGGATTAAAGTTCCCTCTAATTGAATAAGCGTAACGTATTTCCCTTGCGGTTTCCGCCCGAGCTCACTTTTCTGACCACACACATCCCCGCATAATGTCATTATCAAACCCACTGAGTGCACGTGTGAGAGCGCAGTGATCAGGTTCAGTCATCTGACTGATGATTTAGTGATTGTTTATTCTGGCCTTAGCATGGAGGAGTGAGGCAACTGCGCCAACACCAACACTCTCACACGCTTGATGTGATTTATACAGGCAGAGGAGTGTGTGTTCTCAGAGGAGGAGTGTGTATTCTCCAGATCCTCTCTGTTTATTCTGCTCTTTAATGTGGCAGAGTGATTGAGGTCCATCTTTCCTCCCCGTTGTTTATTTTCCCCCTGTGTGAAGTCTGACGGTAGCCTAATGGACTGCGCAGCAATATATCAAAGGTATTATTGCATAAAAGCTATATTAGGTGAATAGACACGTCACTAAAGAGGCTCTGTACAAAATTACACATTCGAGTAGATATTCACGTTCAAGGGCTGATACAGCATACAGTCGCTCTACAGAACAACGGTGCGGGATAAACTAGACCGAGTAATTGTACGCTCAGTAATTACACGTCTGCTTCTGTAAGGCTTCTGCCATGGATTAGGAAAACCCTTCAATTAAGATACTACCGTCTCTAATTCCCAAGTGTTACAGGGATAAATAACACCGGATCACTGACTGTGTACTTCCTGGAGGCGGAGCTTGCTGCTCTCTAAATCCCAAATGTGCCCCAATACAGAGAATCCAGGATTACGGCCATGTTTATTGCCCGTATAAACATGTACAATACGTCTACACGTGTACTCAATATCACAGGTTCTCAAACACGTGACCTGATAAATCTGCTTGTGCAGCATTTACGGAAGGAGTCTCCAGTGTCAGCGCTTTGTATCAGTCAGAGGTAAAGCTGTCACTTTTATTTTTTTTTAAGTTCTTACATTTTTAGGAGTTTACACTTTTTTCTTGTTTCTCAGGAACATGACAGGCTGTGCCTGATTTTTCAAATCCGGTCCAACCATAGAGCATTAACTGGTGGTTGCTAGGGTGTCGCTAGGTGGTTTCTAAGGTGTTGTTAGGTCAGTGCTAGGGGTTTGCTTGATGGTTGCTATGGTATCCCAGGTAGTTGGGGTTGCTTACTAATACTACAGTAGATGGTATTTCAGGTGGTTATCAGGGTGTTGCTACGTTATCTCTGGCGGTTACGTGAAGGTTGATAGGTGGTCTCGAGGTGTTCGCTATGGTATTCCAGGTAGCTTTTAGGGTGGTTTCTAAGGTGTCGTTAGGTCAGTGATAGGGAGTTGTTAGATGATTGCTGTGATATTATAGGTGGTTGCTAGAGTGTTGATAAGCAGATGTTGTATTATCCCTGGTGGTTGCTAGGGTGTTCCTAGATGGTTGCTGACATCTAAGGTGCTGTTCGGTGAATGCTAGGGTAGAATGGAGTTTACATGTTGCGCTTCTCATGACAAGCTGTGTTATTTTGACTTCACGAGAGAGAATAAAGAGAGCATGGTGAGGGAACTGTTTATAGCCGCTATAACGTAAGTGAGACCACGAACTCGTCTCGTGAACGTTCCACGACATTAAACGTAAAGATAACTATGTAAAAATGATGACTTTTATAAATGCTTGGCGAGTTGTTGCGGTATAAGTGGAATAAAACACTTCAGGACGCGCTGTTGTAGGAAAATAAACTTCAGGGAGTACTACATCACCCCACCCTGTTAGTGATTATTTTACTATAACAGCACCACACACAGGGGTTTATTCCTTCCTTCACATATGACATTTTTAGAAACCATGGCTTGTTCACAGTCATGTGTAAAGGTTACCTGACTTTGTCTTTCCTCCAGCTGGTTTCCCCGAGGTTTTGGGCTTGTTGTGGACGGGTGGTGTGGAAAGTTCATGACCTTCCACTGAGCTCTCCTCCAGGACAGGAACGCGGTAATAATGTTCCCTGCTCAAGAACTCCTGCATGTAATAATCCTCATCTTCATGCGGGAATCCCCCAGAGACCTCCACAAACAATCCCACAATGCCAAGCAGCGAGAGAGCGAAGAGAGTAGGATGTCCTGGTACAATGGAGAGGAAGGACACCATCATCTTCTCTCCTTGTCTCTCCTTTTCTGTCCTCTTTTCCCTTCTTCTCACCTTTTATGTTTTTTTCCTCTCTTTTCTGTCTTCTTTCCTCTCGTCTCTCTCTCTCTCTCTCTCTCTCTCTCGAAAATCTCTGAGTGAGAGAGAAAGTTTTCAGACTTCTCGAGATCCTCAATGAAAACTAGTGAGCCAAGAGGACCTTGAGAGGGATAGAGCAAAAGAGAGAGAGAGACATAGAGACAGAGAAAAAGAGGGAGGGACTGAAAAAAAGGATATTATAAATGTAAGAAGAGACCGCACGGAGTAAAGCACTTTAAAGCAGGTGGTCGAAGCTGAAGGGTATTTTTTTTTTTTTTTTTGGGGAAAGAGTTGGAAAGGTAAAAGTGTTTAACCTTTGCTCTCCTCAGAGAAGACATGTGGCATAAAAAGACAATTAGAGATGGATGACGAGAGAAAAGGAATGAGGTTTTAACAAAAAGTAAGACAAGAGATAGACAGAGAGAGAAATGAAACATACAGACTTGGAGAAACCAGGCTGTAACCCTAACCCATCTGTCTCAGAGCCTTCCTTCCTTTATTTTCTCAGAAGGAGTTAAAAAGAAGCACATACGGAGCAAATAAAATGGGAATGGAGAGAGGGGGAGAGAGAGAGAGAGAGAGAGAGAGAGAGAGAGAGAGAGACAAAGACAGAGAGTTAGAGAGAGGGAGAGAAGTGAGAGAGTGAGAGACAGTGAGAGAGTGAGAGAGAAAGAGAGAGAGAGAGAGAGAAAGAGAGAGAGAGAGACAGTGAGAGAGAGAGAGTGAGAGAGAAAGAGAGAGAGAGAGAAGAGAGAGAGAGACAGTGAGAGAGAGAGTGAGAGAGAGAGACAGTGAGAGAGAGAGTGAGAGAGAGAGACAGTGAGAGTGAGAGAGAGACAGTGAGAATGAGAGAGAGTGAGAGAGACAGTGAGAGAGAGACAGTGAGAGAGACAGTGAGAGAGAGAGGGACACTGAGACAGTGAGAGAGAGAGAGAGAAGAGAGAGAGAGTGAGTGAGAGAGAGAGAGAGAAGAGAGAGAGAGTGAGTGAGAGAGAGAGAGAGAAGAGGACTGCAGTTGCCTTTAATACTCACAGGAGTGGAAGTATATAATAAATAATAAATTCAGTGTATAATAGGAAATGAATCCATTATTCAGGATGAACAGATAAGGGCAGAGCAATGCGATGATATAATACTGATATTGTGATAAACTATGGCACGATACACGTTTCTGAGGCATCGCCCATATCGTGATATCTTGGTATAATTGTGTTTGTTTTTTTGTTTTACATTTCTTCAAAATAATTACACAGTGCTGAGAAACAGCGTACTTGATGTTCCATTTTGTAATAAAACAACACTTTCTATGAAGGTCAGATTTATAATGAACTATAAACACATTCATATCCGGTAATAATGCAGTCGTCAGGAATTCTACACATCATCACAGTATAATCGTTTACAACACTGCGTTACACTTTATGGCTATCGTTATTATGTATTATGTTATTGTGCTTAGATTATCAGGAAATCACAGAACACAGCTTTACCACTTCTGAAAGAATCTAGACCTAATAATGCGCTATGCACACTGCTGGGAAGTGTAAAGCCAGAACACCCATACTGACCTCCTGTCCACCACCGAAAGCCCGGACCATGGAGCGATGGAAGAAGGTGGTCTGGTCTGATGAATCAGGTTTTCTTTTACATCATGTGTAGGCCGGGTGTGTGTGTGTGTGTGTGTGTGTGTGTCGCTTACCTGTGATAGAGATGGCACCAGGATGCACTATGTGAAGAAGGCGAGCTGGTGGAGGCAGTGTGATGCTCTGGGCAATGTTCTGCTGGGAAACCTCGGGTCCTGCATTCATGTGGATGTTACTTTGACACGTAGCACCTACCTAAACACTGTCGCAGACCGAGTACACCTCTTCATGGCCACGGTGTTCCCTAATATCAGTGTCCTCTTTCAGCAGGATAACGCTCCCTGACACAACGCACACACTGTTCAGGAACGGTTTGAGGAACACGACAAAGAGTTCAAGGTGTTGACTCGACCTCCGAATTCCCCAGATCTCGATCCGATCCAGCGTCTGTGGGACGTCCCGGACAAACAAGTCCGATCCACGGAGTCCCAACCTCACATCTTACAGGACTTAAAGGATCTGCTGCTGACGTCTTGGTCCCAGACACCACAGCACACCTTCCACACAGTCCAGTGTTCAATCAGTGTACAATCATTTATGAATGCATTATAACAGATTATGAATGTATGCCTACAGTATCATCAAACACTGTGCTGTGCTGCAGAAATATCTCTGCTATGTTATTTTGGTCAAATCACCCAGACCTAGAACAGATACGAACTCCGACATGAACACAGGTGTGAAGAAAATTCACACTGCTCAGGGCTTTGTGTCATGAGTGCTTTGCTCCAGTCGCCCCGACCTCAACTCTGCCTCACTGAGCTCCAGTATAAAAGCATCCTTCTACCATACTTCTGTAAAAACTGCTGAAAATTTTATAAAAGAACTGTTCTTTTATTTATTGAGCCGATGATCAAAATAGCTCTCCACACACATGCTGTGGATCTGTGCTGGGGCCTTCAGAAAAGAACAAACAAGCATTTTGAAAGTATTAACTGATTGTGCATGTTGGTGCCACAGGGTGTGTGGTTGAGACCGATTATCATCTCGAGTGATGTAGCTGAGGTTGAGGAACTGTCCGAGTTGAATGGAGGAGTGGAATAAAGTCATGTTTTTTGCGTCCTTAAAGAGCGTGAAGGATTCTAACGTGAGAGAAGATTGGTTCAATATGAAGGAGCTTGGCCGTTTAGGGCTTTATAGTTGAGCAGCAGTATTTTAGAATCGATATGGAACATCTCGCAGCATCAATTTTGTCCAAAGCGGATGACGATAAAACACTGCATCCTCACGCAGGAGCAGTTCTACAGGGCAAACCAGAGGAGCCAATGGAAGCACTGAAATTTGATTGGCCACCCCAGTGTACCACCCCTGCCCCCCCAACCCCCACCCTCATCCCTCCTAGTACTACTGTGAGTGAAATCCTTCCAAAAACCCTCGGATTTGTAAAAAGTATTCCAGATCTGATCCGATCTGATACAGCGACAGAGTTTCAGGCAGTCGTCTCAGTCTCAGGTGGATGTTCTATGAATCATGACACTTTCTACAGAGGTGCCAACATCGCAAACACGAAATTCCTGTCAGGCAGAGAGAGAGAAAAAACAGAATTTCAGCAGAACAACAGGAGCGTAGGTCGATGGAACACGGCAGCGAATTGTTCAGGATGTCCATCAGTAAGAAACAGTAAGAAAACCCAAACGTTCCAGGAAATCACTTGTTTTTTAACAACATAGCACAAAGCTAATAGTGGCACAGCTAGGCAGATCGCTCCCAGCGCACTAGCTAAAACATTCAGCCTTGTTAAAGAATCTGCAGAGTGAGTTTCGTGTCCTTGAGGCTGATTATCATGAGATAACGTATGAAGCCGGGGCAGGCCCTTGGCTGTAGAACTTTCAGGAACGATGACGTTTCAGTTTTCTTGTATTTAGTTGTCTACAAATTAACCGAATTAGCTACAAGTCTTGGACGGGTCTTTGATGGTATTACTTTCATGATGACATAGGATGGAGCTGAGCTGTCAAATGATGCATGTTTTCAAAATTTCCTGCCAGTACGATCAACTACAAACCTTTTATTTAAATATTTCTGGCTGAAGACAAGCTCAACGTTCTTCCCTGAAGATTCGTCTGCTCTGACGCCTGGACCTGCCTAGACATGGATGCAATTTTCACATTAGAAGAGCAGCAAGGTAGAAAATCAAACTGCGCGTGTGTGTGTGTGTGTGTGTGTTGTGTAATGATGTGATCGCACTCGCTTAAAGCCCGGTGTCAGAACACATCACATCAACGAGTGCTGAAGAGTCGGTTCAATTCCCGTCCAACACACACCCACGTCCAACATCACGTCTCCCGGCTTACAGTAAATCCATACCAAATCCTTCAAGCTTTCCAACAATCATCACGCTGGCCGCGTCGTCTTTTCGGCCGTGTTCCAAACGCAGCGCAGAAAGAGCAGGAGGAAAGAATGGATGTACAGTGTTAACAGAGGGAAAGAGCGTGTTCGAGACAGAGGGAGACTCGTTTCAGTTCAAAGCTCCTGCTTCATTACGTCTTATTCTCAGCGTGGGAGGAAGACCGGCTCGTGCTCGACCTTAGCGTGTGAGCTGAGTGTGTGTGACACATGCATGCACACACACACACATACACACACACACAAACTCTCTCACACACACCCCCAGGCTCAGAGACGGACAAATACCTGAATATATGGAGGAGGATGAAGCCAGGCATACAACACGAGACGCACACACACACACACACACACACACACACACACACACACACACACACACACACTCAGGTTCACCATTTTTATTCCAATCCAACATTTAATACAAAGCAGATTTTTGCATCAGATTTGATTTCAGAGATAAAATAATAAAGTAAACTCATAAACTCCTCTCCACCCAAGCATTCGACTAACAACACCCTAGAAGTCACCTGGAATACCATAGCAACCACCTAGCAACACCCTAGCAACTACCAGGGGATAACATAGCAAATGCTTAGCAACACCTTAGCAACAACCCGTAATTCCTTAACCACTTAGTAAGTGCTCGGCAGCCACCTGGGATACAATAGCAACAACTCAACAACCCAGTAGCACTGCCCTAACAACACCTTAGAAACCACCTTGCAACACCCTAGCAACCACCTGGAATATCACAGCAATCATCTATCAACAACCTAGCACTGCCCTAACAACACCTTAGATACCACTAAATAACACTACCTGGAATACCATAGCAAACACCTATCAACCTTCTAGCAACCAGCCGGGACAACACCCTAGCAACCACCTGTAATTCCATAACAACGTAGTAAGTGTTCGGCAACCACCTGGGATACCATAGCAACCACCCAGCAACCCCATAACATTGACCTAACAACACCTTAGATACCACTTAGCAACCTCCTAGCAACCACCTGGGATAACTTAGCAACACCTTAGCAACCACCTGAAATTCCAAAGCATCCAGCTATTAAGATCCTAGCAACTACCTGGGATACCATAGCAACCACCCAGCAACCACCAAAGACCTTAGAAACCACTTGTTAGTGTTTTATGGTTGGACTGGATTTCTCACAGAGCTGTGTACTTGTGTATTGTGTTTTATATACCAAAATAGTAAACACTGTAAATTATATAATATTATATCTTTATATTATTTTATATTCTATTATATTACATCATATCATATTATATTATATTATATTATATTATATTATATCATATTATATTATATCATATTATATTATATCATATTATATTATATTATATCATATTATGTTATATTATATTATATCATATTATATCATATTATATTATATTATATTATATTATATTATATTATATTTAATCAGAAGTAAAATTTAAAGTTTATCTGTTGGATTGGAGTCAGTCCCTGAAATGTGAATTCTTTTCTGTCCTTCATCTCATTCCTCTGCACTAAATCACTACAGTGACATGAAATCCCACCGAGAGCAGAAGGATATTAACTCACTCCACAGGTATGCGTTTAAAATCAGTACCAGGACCAAAAAACCGCTGAGTGAATAAAAACCAGCAGTCTGAGCCGATGCTGAGTTTCAGCTGCAAAAGGAACTTCATTTTCACTTGCTGATAAAATCAGCTTCTGGCTGCCGCTGGACAAGAAAACAAACTTCATATACGAACTACAGCAACTACAACAACACATTGTGCATCGCACGGTACTGGACAATTCGATGAATATGTCAATTACAAAAGCCCCGCCCCTTATACTGGTAAACTGGTGTTGCATTGGCCTGCGTTTGCATATTAAAACATGATGAGTGTTATTTTATTTACACGACGCTCGAATAAAATCCTCCAATAGGAGGAATTTTAAAAAGTCTACAGTGACATTGAGATGCCTTATAGCATGCGCATTTCATTTTTAAAACCAGCAAGTGGAAGAAAACCAACTACATTTTTCCAAAGATCACTTTTTACTTCTCCTTCAGTAGCGCTTTATTCAAACGATCATTCTTTTAGGGCTGACGTTTCAGCAGATGTTTTTATTTTCATTTGGATTGCTCCATCCATCTTTGGACTTGAGCAAATATGTGACCTAAAAGCCTTGGTGAAGCGGATTCCTGCAGGTGCCTGTGTTAGACCTGTGCTTTTTTTGGGGGGTTATTATTTCCAAAAGAAACATCTGGAGGCAGACATGAACTGCTCTACTTTTGAACCAAAGAGGAAATTAATTATTTAACACCCACTGTAATTGAACCATTAAAACTCCCCTTGAATACCAAATTGGTATTTCAGAGCTTTTTCTTATGACGGTTACGTCAGTAAATGTAGAAAAATTTCAATTCAATTTAATTCAATTTGATTTGTGTAGCGCTTTTAACAGTGGACGCTGTCTCAGAGCAGCTTTACAGAAACATATAAACACAGGATGGAGATTTTAAGTGTGTGAATTTATCCCTATTGAGCGAGACGGTGGAGACGGTGGTGAGGAAAAACTCCCTGAGATGATATGAGGAAGAAACCTTGAGAGGAGCCAGACTCAGAAGGGAACCCGTCCTCATCTGGGGAACGACGGATAGTGTGAGAGTAAAAGAAAGTTCATTATGGTTTAATATGAAGTCTGTTTGTTGAACTAGTCCACTGTTCACTAAAGGAGACCTGAGTGTAGGACTGTATGTGGTCATTGCAGTCCCAAGGCCATCGCTAAGGCAACCGTAGTCCCAGCAACCACAGCGAGAACGTCCATGTGGAATTGAGGTCCAAAACCATTTCCATGGTACTTCAAGTGGTACCGTCCTTAGCGATCTCCAGAATGTAGCCTCCAGTTGATGAGAGCGCCATCCAGAGGAAGAAAAATTAGTTTTTAATTTCCTAGTTCGTCACTTCTTGTAGCATGACTAACATTTTTTGATGACTCATCCTGTACTGTTGTTGTGTTCGTTCAATTTATTGATCTTTTCTCATAAAGCCCAAGTGTTATCATCTTGAACAACATTTACACCCTCTCATCTGTGAAGCTCAATCAGTTCAAAATCCGAACACCATGATGCTCCCAGATGAATGTTTTATGATTATGGTTTCTGTATACATAAACCGAAACCTGTAATTACAAACAGATATTTTTAAAAAGAAAAAAAACCCATACATATACAATCTAAAAACAGGCCAAACGGAAACAAATAAACCAAGGAACAATCAGGCTCAGAAAAGCGCTGGAGTTTGGCTAGAGTTCACAAGGACAAACAAATGTGACTGAGGATACAGTGGAACGGGATCCACATGTGAGACAAAATGAGACACAGGTGAGAAAAGTCAAACACAAGTGAGCCAAATTATACACAAGGACGCAAACGAGACCCAGGTGAGACGAGGTCAAGATCAGAAGGATAAAACAAAGCATAGATGAGAAAAGTACAACTCAAGAGAGACAAATGAGACACAGGTGAGACAAAGTAAACACTAATAAGACATCACATGCAGGTCAGAATAAAATTAACACTATTGAGACAAACTACACTGCCCTCCACTAATATTGGCACCCTCAGTAAATATGAGCAAAGAAGGCTGTGAAAGATTGTCTTTATCGTTTAACCTTTTGATCTTTTGTTAAAAAAAATAAATTACAAAAATGCTCTGCTCTCATGGATATCAAACAATTGGAATTGGAAACACAACACAGGTTTATATATATATATATATATAAAACGTGTTAAATATATGTGTGCAACAATCCATCCATCCATCTTCTATACCGCTTACCCTTCTCAGGGTCACGGGGAACCTGGAGCCTATCCCAGGGAGCATGGGGTACAAGGCGGGGTACACCCTGGACATGGTGCCAGTCCATCGCAGGGCACAATCACATACACACTCACACACCCATTCATACACTACGGACACTTTAGACATTGTGCAACAATTATTAGCAAAAATTTGCTGAGGAATTTGACTAATTTCAGCATGAGGTTTAGAGAGCTGCTGTTGTGCTGTAACTCAGCTTTATTAATATTTCTTGTCCAAGATGAATTATAGACAAACAAATCGAGGACCAAACACAGAACAGGTGCACACAATCGGGTAACATGGGGGGTGGAGACAAGACTAAGAGGCACAAAAAAACATAAAACTAAAGCACGTGACGTGAACCCATAACAAAATGACATAAAAGCTGAATTCATCATGGGTTCCAGGGAGAGACTGAATTCGTGACATGCCCTTGAACTTGATTCTCGCTCGCCGTAAATCGCTTCAGATGAAATGAAATAAATTTAAATGCCATCAGACTACACATGAAGTCCGCCATTCTTTAGCTAACCTCATATATGGCTTTTTATGAGACAGACTCTCTGGAATGAACCCGGAAATTGTTCACATATTGTTCATATAAAATATGAGAGCAATAAATTGTTCCTGTTAAATATGAGAGCAGTGAAGAGAAAGGGGACAGGAACATCTGCAGCGATGGTATGGAGCTAAAATATCGAGAATGGCGACGGTGGATCAGCTCGCAGTCATTCGGGGTCAGCCGTCAGGTCAGTGTCGTCTCGGTACAATCCTCCTCATCTGAAAAATATATTCATATTCAATTCTCAAACCCTCTCAATCACACTCGCACCGAAGCTATTTCTGAAGCCGGTTTCATCCTTCATGCTTTAAGGCCAAGGGGTGAAAGCTGCACTGTCTTCTCCTGATTAGTTGCAGGACAAGATATCTCACAGGACATTATTTCAAGTATTTCAAGATATATTCCTATATCACAACAGAGGAGTCAGAGGAGAAAGGATGGAGCAGTCCTTTTACAGGGCTCATAAAATACTTATAGGCGTAATCCATAACAGTGAGCAGAAAGGCAGAAGAGAAGGTGGTTAGAGTCATTATTATTATATTAGAGAAGAGGCTAGCTAAGGTCAAGACCATAAAACGCACAAGTTGTGACATGAAACGGGGAAATTGGGTGAAGATACGGAACAACAAGGAAACGTAGCAGTATACTGCACACGGCAAGACTTCACATGAACAACATACTAACAAAATGGCAATGTGTACTGCGTTTGTCTCAAGTCACAACTGAGAGAAACTAAAACCTGTGAAATTTCAACGTTTCCGCTGAAGATAACTAGCTAGCTACGTCTACTCTCCCTGCTGGAAAAAACCCAACAGAAACGAACACAGAAATCTGAATGGTTTCCACTAGACCATTAGCATTAACATTATTGGTCCTTAATGGTATCCACTAGATATAACACGCCACCAATAGAAGGCAACAAATTACCAGTAGAGACCCACAGGGACCATTACAGTTTCCATTAAAACCACTACAATTCCCATTATAACCATTAAAACCATTACAATTTCTATGATAACTAGTCATGAGAGAAAAAAAATCATACTTTAGATATTTCTTTAGCTAACCCATTTGGTAGATTGCAGCACGTTAGCTAGCTGGCAATATCCATCCTGATGTCCTACTTCTGGTTGGAGTTCTCATCAGTTGGAAGTCACATGCTGCTGCTGAGGATGTCCCACATGGTGCAGCCTGAAGATCGTTAAGCTTACTGAGGATGGCACCACTTAAAAACCACTTAAAAAGATGGCTTTGGACCTCAGTTCATATGAACAGTTATGCTATGATGGTTTTAAGACCACAACTGGCCCAGTTCTGCACTCGAGTCTCCATCAGTGAACAGTGGAGAAGTTCAACAAAACAGACTTCCTGTAGAAACTGTAATGAATTTCCTGCTTACACAACTGCACTATTTGAGCATGTAGTATTAGCACAGTTATAGAAAGGGGTGTATTTATTTATAATCACACTAACCGGTGACAATCAGATGAGGACGGGTTCTCTCCTGAGTCTGGTTCCTCTCAAGGTTTCTTCCTCATATCATCTCAGGGAGTTTTTCCTCTGGCTGCTCATTAGGGATAAATTCATACATCTATATCCTGAAATTATATATTTCTGTAAAGTTGCTTTGGGGCAATGTCCATTGATAAAAGTTATATATATATATATATATATATATATATATATATATATATATATATATATATATATATATATAACTGAATTGAAAAACTTATTCAGTTCATTATTTATTTACCTACCTAACTTGTTTGGCTGATTACGGGAAGTTAGCTATCAAGCTAATATAGATGTACCGAGCAGTATGGCAGGAAGTGGCTAACAGCTGGGTAATGTTTATACACTACATGTAACATTTCAAGGTTTGCTAGCTCTCAAACAATGAAATGTTAGCTGTTAAGACTTTGTAGTATCTCCATAGTCCGCTTTATTAGCTGGCTAGTCAAATTCCAGCTAGCTTAATGACAAGAAACAACAAAAATGAACTGTGTAACGTTATACAGCTAATCTGACCAAGAACGTCTCAAGCTAGTTAAGTTAGCTAGCTATCAAGCTAATAGTACTGTAGTGTTCTATAGGCCAGAATGATGCTAAAAGTTGGTTAATGTTTTTACACAACGACACAAAAACCTGTAACATTTCAAGGTTTGCTAGCTTACTCTTGTAGTAGCTCCATAGTTAGCTTCCAGTGTTAGCTGGCTAGCCGACTTACTGAGATCTTACTGAGATCTAGCAAAATGAGTCATGGTGATCTACGTGGGAAAAAATATATAAATAAACTACCGGTACATGGAGGTTTTGGCATCATATTTATTCGTTAGATGGCTGTCGTGAAGCAAGCTCATTAGAATATTAGGCCACACCCATCAGGACAGCTCTTAGTTTGGTCTAAACAGTGTGTTTCCGACATTTCCGTCTTTCTTTTTTAAACTTTAAACTTTTCAGAATTTGTTCTCCAAGACTTAAAGTCGCCGTGTTCTTTGTTCCTTACGTTGTGTAAATATAAACGGAAAGGTGTCCATGACGTGTGGTGTAGATCCCACTGGAGACCACTGACCTAGAAAGCATGACTCAGTAGAGTCATCTCTACTCGAAAGTGCATGACGTAAAGTAGCTGCTCGAGCCAGAAGCGTCAGCGTACAGTGCAGAAATCATAAATCCAACTCAAAACAAACAAATGTTTTGAGTTTCCTCATGATGGATGTGTGCAAAAAGAATTCCAGAAGGTCTAGAAACAAGAATAATTTATTTTTTTAAATTGTTTTGAACATCCTCGCTTGCTTTACTCTGCGTGACTGACCTCAATGTGCTTTTAGTTAAGACATTAAATATATAATTTATGGTCACCTCGGCCAGATGATTGATGAGAGCCGTGAGCGCTGAAGCCCAGAACTAACTGTTTTACACTGGAATGCACTGAGACATGAGTGTTTTATTACGCAGAAATATGTGTTTGGAGAGAAGAGCATGTGTAGGACACACAGTCCCATCTATTACGTTTCTGTGTATGTGTGTGTGTGTGTGTGTGTGTGTGTGTGTGGACTGAACTACACTGCAGTAATTATTGTGTCGAGGAAGCGAAACCCATCACACACTTCAGGATATACTGTATTTTGCGTCGTATAATCAGGTAGCGATTGTGAATCTACACGTGTTCACCTGCTGGATGAAGAAGTGCCGCCAAGCAGCAAAAACGTCATCACGTGCTTAAAAACGTCTTTAAATCATAAGTGCGGTGTTTCAGATCCCCAGCGTTTCACTCAGGTATTTGATGAACTAGCAGGCTTCACTTTCCGTTAGTAGTCTGAGTGGCGTAAAACATGTCACGTCACACCGCTGTCGAATTCTGGACTGTGATTGGTCAGAAGGTGTTGATTAATTATCTATAACAGTGGCAGGTCTGACAGTCATGCAGCTGCACATCATAGGTTTACATTAATGCGCTCGTTATCGTAGATACGTTATCGTTTCTATAGCAACAGCTCGTTTGCAGAGATGAAAAATTATTTGAAAAGTTTTTTTTTTGGTAAGGAGATGTTTATTCAACGTTCGTGGAAGAATGCAAAAAGTATATACAAAAAAGTGTTTAATAAGTATCTCATATTAAAGAAGCTGGGCAGGCCACGCCCACAAGAGACGACCCGTACGTGACATGAGCGTGCTCCGGCTTGGTAGTGTGAACGCAGATTACAGTTAAAGCTAAGAACTGTGTACAATGTTTGTGTGTGTGTGTGTGTGTGTCTATACTCCAGTGGTGCTTGAAAGTTTGTGAACCTTTTACAGTTTTCTATATAGCTGCATAAATATGATCTAAAACATCATCAGATTTTCACACGAGTCCTACAAGTGAACAAAGAGGACCCAGTTAAAGAAATCAGACAGAAATATTACACTTGGTCGTTTATTTAATGAGGAAAATGATCCAATATTCCACATCTGTGAGTGAGTGGGAAAAGTATGTGCACCTCTAGGATTATCAGTTTAATTTGAAGGTGAGATTAGAGTCAGGTGTTTTTAATGGATGGGATGACGATGAGGTGTGAGTGAGTGAGCGTCCTGTTTTATTTAAAGAACAGGGATCTATCAGAGTCTGATCTTCACAACACGTGTTTGTGGAAGTGCATCATGGCACGAACAAAGGAGATTTCTGAGGACTTCAGAAAAAGAGTTGTTGAAGCTCATCAGGCTGGAAAAGACGTGTAATAGTCCACGAGGTCATAAATTATCCCAGGGTAACTTCTAACCAACAAAAGACCTCTCTCACATTGGCTAATGTTAATGTTCATGAGTCCACCATCAGGAGAACACTGAACAACAACGGCGTACATGGCACGGCTGCAAGGAGAAAGCCACTGCTCTCCAAAAAGAACTTTGCTGAACATGTGCAGTTTGTTAAAGATCACATGGACAAGCCAGAATGCTGTTGGAGAAATGTTTTGTGGTTAGATGAGACCAAAATAGGACTTTTGGTTTAAATGAGAAGCGTTATGTTTGGAGAAAGAAAAACACTGCATTCCAGTGTAAGAATCTTCTCCCATCTGTGAAACATGGTGGTGGGAGTGTCAGGGTTTGGACCTGTTTTGCTGCATCTGGACCAGGACGACTCGCCATCACTGATGGAACAATGAATTTGGAATGATACCAGCGAACTCTAAAGGAAAATATCAGGACATCTGTCCATGAACTGAATCTGAAGAGAAAGTGGGTCATGCAGCAAGACAACGATCCTAAACACACGAGTCATCCTACCAGAGAACGCTTAAAGAAGAATAAAGTAAATGTTTTGGAACGGCCAAGTCAAAGTCCTGACCTTAATCCAATAGAAATGTTGTGGAAGGACCTGAAGCGAGCAGTTCATGTGAGGAAACCCACCAACATCCCAGAGTTGAAGCTGTTCTGTACTGAGGAATGGGATAAAACTCCTCCGAGCCGATGTGCAGGACCGATCAACAGTTACCCCAAACATAGAAAATTCTCAAACTTTTAAGCACCACTGTCA
Source organism: Ictalurus furcatus (assembly GCF_023375685.1). Classification (NCBI taxonomy): domain Eukaryota; kingdom Metazoa; phylum Chordata; class Actinopteri; order Siluriformes; family Ictaluridae; genus Ictalurus; species Ictalurus furcatus. Next base: position 27,577,141 of record NC_071267.1, on the reverse strand, counting down.
TTAACTATATTAGCTTAATAGCTAGCAAGCAGTTTACCAAGCAAGCAAGCCAGCTAGTTATGTACTAACCCCAGCCACCTGATACTCCCTGACTAACTGCAGTCAGAAAAAGACGTCCAAAAGACAAAACACAAGGGCAGAAAAACAGAAAATCAGAGAGGCGTGTGAGAGTGCGAGAAGCAATCAGAACAATCACGAGTCAGAAGTGCGCTATAATAGAAACTCAGAAGTGTTTCTACTCGCTGATGAGCGCACTCAAGGGAACTGAAATGCGTGACGGGTTTACAATGAGCTTAACGTTGCGCTCACAATCTGCAGCACAGAGTCTGAACAACTGCAAACTTTCTGCATGAACTTCACCACAGTTTCTCTGCATTTAATGGCACGTGGGCGGTGCTAATCACGGCCAAAACTTCCATGAGCATCCCTCTCACCAATCCCAAAGCTTTATTAACACAATTCCTTGCTATAATAGTAGCGGCATTAGCGCGCTTCGAGAATTTGTTGCTGGGAAAAAGAGAAAGACAAGTTAGTAAGTTTTATGGAATGAGGATATAGGATATAAGGATATATCTGTTGCTGTGCCGTGGGTTTGCTGTCCTCCTATTGGTGCACACTCACACTCTGCGCTCACACTCTGAGACTTTAATCAGAAATTAAAGAAACAACTTTGCTGTCAGCCATCTTTGGTCGCAGTGACACTAAATCTTTGGTCCACCGAGACCACCGTTCTCAACTCGCAACGAATTATTCTGTCAGCGAAAGCAAAATCGTGGAGGAAACCATACAGTGTACAGCTGAACTAGCAAGCAAAAGCTAACGTAGAAGGTGAAAGGTAGCGTGACCGGTAAAAGCTCATTATTAAGTGAAAGCTAACCTGCACAGCAAGTGGAATAACTAATAATAGTGAGTCAGAGTTATCATAGTGAGTCAAAGCTAACTAAGTGAGTGAAAGCTAACCTAGTGAGTCAAAGCTAATCTAGAGAGTCAAAGCTAACCTAGCCAGTGAAAGCTAATCTAGCCAGTGAAAGCCAAGCTAGAGAGTCAAAGCTAACCTAGCCAGTGAAAGCTAATCTAGCCAGTGAAAGCCAAGCTAAAGAGTCAAAGCTAATCAAGTGAGTGAAAGCTAATCTAGCCAGTGAAAGCCAAGCTAAAGAGTCAAAGCTAATCAAGTGAGTGAAAGCTAACCTGGCAAGTCAAAGCTAATCTAGAGAGTCAAAGCTAATCTAGTGACAGTAAGATAGCACAGCAAGTCAAAGCTGACTTAGTGAGTGAAAGCTAACCTAGCAAGTGAAAGCCAAGCTAGAGAGTCAAAGCTAATCTAGTGAGTGAAAGCTAACCTGGCAAGTCAAAGCTAAACTAACAAGTCAAACCAAACTAGAGAGTCAAAGCTAATTTAGTGACAGAAAGCCAACATAGCTGGCAAAAAAGTTAACAGAGTGAGCAAAAACCTTGAGACATACAGCTGTCAATCAAGCGTGTTCATTTGAATATTAGACCACACCCACTAGGACAGTACAGTTATTTTACTTTATCTTGTTTTTCTTTCTAAACGCTCTCCTGTGGTGTCGTACTTTCTCTCAGGTGAGAAAGTGAACCGCTAAGCTAACACATTTCTCTCCGGATTCGTCCAGATTTTTTTCTTTCTTTTCTCCGTGGTCTGTGTGTGAGCATGTTGGAGTCAGAGTCGTCTCTTTCAATACCACAAATTCCTTCCTTCAACACCAAGAAATTTGCCGCGTCTAAATGAATCAAAGCTACAAGATTTGACTTGACTCAGAGACGCTGGCACACACACACACACACACACACACACACACATAGAGTAAAATGCTGGCAAAAGTTTAGCATCACACACACTGATGATCATCACATCCCTGTGAAGATGTTCTTCTGTCCCGTCTCCAACATCCTGCTCACAAAAGGTGGAGAGATAGAAAAAGACAGAGGAAGAGAAGAAGAAGAAGCAGGAGGAGGAAGAGGATAAGAATGAGGAAGATGGGGGAAAGATGAAGGGAGAGGAGGTACAAAGAAAACTTGTAGTTAATAGAAACAAGAAGGAGGAAATGTAGAAGGATAAAGAGAAGGGAAACAAAAGGAGGAATAGAGATAGGAATAAAGGAGGAAGATGAGGGGAAGGAAGGAGAGGGGAAATAAAGGAGAAGGAGAAGATGAGATGTAGGAGGGCAAAAGTGAGAAACAGGCTAAAGAGAAGCAGGAATTTAGGAAGAGAAGGACAAGAGCAAAATGAGGGATAGAAGATGCAAGAGGATAAAGAGATCGTGGAGGAAAAGGTGAAGAAAAATGATGGAAAAGGCAAAGCATAGGAACAAAAAAGGAAGGAAAATATAGAAGGCAAAAGATAGAGAAAAGATGAAGATCATGGAATGGAATAGAGTGGGTGAGATAAAGTGTGAAGATTAAAAGATGTTTGTGGTGAGAAGATGGAGAGATGTTTGTGGTGAGAAGATGGAGAGATGTTTGTGGTGAGAAGGAAATGAGATGTTTGTGGTGAGAAGATGGAGAGATGTTTGTGGTGAATATGGAGAGATGTTTGTGGTGAGAAGACAGAGATGTTTGTGGTGAGATGGAAATGAGAAGATAGAGAGATGTTTGTGGTGAATATAGAGAGATGTTTGTGGTGAGATGGAAATGAGAAGATGGAGAGATGTTTGTGGTGAATATGGAGAGATGTTTGTGGTGAATATAGAGAGATGTTTGTGGTGAGAAGATAAAGAGATGTTTGTGGTGAGAATATAGAGAGATGTTTGTGGTGAGATGGAAATGAGAAGATGGAGAGATGTTTGTAGTGAATATAGAGAGATGTTTGTGGTGAGAATATAGAGAGATGTTTGTGGTGAGATGGAAATGAGAAGATGGAGAGATGTTTGTGGTGAAGATGGAGAGATGTTTGTGGTGAGACGATGGAGAGATGTTTGTGGTGAGAAGATTGAGAGATGTTTGTGATGAATATGGAGAGATGTTTGTGGTGAGAAGACAGAGATGTTTGTGGTGAGACGAATGAGAGATGTTTGTGGTGAATATGGAGAGATGTTTGTGGTGAATATGGAGAGATGTTTGTGGTGAGAAGACAGATGTTTGTGGTGAGACGAATGAGAGATGTTTGTGGTGAATATGGAGAGATGTTTGTGGTGAGAAGATGGAGAGATGTTTGTGGTGAGATGGAAATGAGAAGATGGAGAGATGTTTGTGGTGAATATGGAGAGATGTTTGTGGTGAGAAGACAGATGTTTGTGGTGAGACGAATGAGAGATGTTTGTGGTGAGAAGATGGAGAGATGTTTGTGATGAATATGGAGAGATGTTTGTGGTGAGAAGACAGAGATGTTTGTGGTGAGACGAATGAGAGATGTTTGTGGTGAATATGGAGAGATGTTTGTGGTGAGAAGACAGAGATGTTTGTGGTGAGACGAATGAGAGATGTTTGTGGTGAATATAGAGATGTTTGTGGTGAGAAGATGGAGAGATACTTGTGAGAAGATGAAGCGATGTTTGTGGTGTGAAGGAAATAAGATGCCTGTGGTGAGAAGATTGTTAGATGTTTGTAGTGAGAAGATGGAGAGATGTTGATGATGAGAAGATGCTGAGATGTTTATGGTGTAAACAGGACACTGATGTCTGCAGTGTTGCTCCATGCAGCTGAATAAATTCATCTGACTGTGTGTAACTATCACAGGGAATTGATTTTTTAAATGAAGCTTGAGTTTTTATCACGAGTTTTTGCGAATGTGTGTGATTGTGTGTGTGAGTGTGTCTGAGTGTGTGAGTGTGTGTCTAAGTGTGTCGGAGTGTGTCTGAGTGTACGTGAGTGTGTGCATGTGAGCGCGAGTGTGTGTGAGTTTGTCTCTGCAGTGTGGGGACTGAAGCGTCCCTCTGTTTGTCCTTTATATCTGCTAAAGGTGATAAAAACAGAGAGAAGACTCTGCAGTGTGGATTGAGACTGCACTAATTACAGATTTCAAAAGTATGACATCATTCATTAATAAATCAAACACTGTAATTGTTGGAAAATACACAATACGGCCAAAAGTTTGTGCAACCAGCTGACCAACACTTCCATATGTCCTTGGTGAGCCTTCTGGGAAGGCTTTCCACTAGATTTTGGGGCGTGGCTGTGAGGATTTGTGTTCATTCAGCTACAAGAACATTAGTGAGGTTGAGGTCAGGTGCTGATGTTGGGTGAGGAGGCTCCAGTTCCAGTTCATCCCAAAGGTTTGTGCTCAGCCTTAGAGGTTAAGGGTTGATTTCAGGGCTCTGTGCAGGACCCTCGAGTTCTTCCACTCCAACCTTACCTTACTCCACCATATCTTCATGGAGCTCGCTTTGTGCAACGCGGCATTGTCATGCTGGAACAGTGTTAGTTCCAGTGAAGGGAAATTGTAACACTACAGCATACAAAGCCATTATATCCACGTTTGGGGAAGAACCATACAGTACATAAGTGTGATGGTCAGGGATGCACATACTTTTGTTCACATAGTGTAGTTGTGGTAGAAGAGGAATAAAACACTTGCTGGTATGGGCAAATAATCCATTCATCCATCCATTTTCCGTACCACTTATCCTTACCCACTTGTCGTGGGAAGCCTGAATCCCAGGGGACTCGGGGCATAATTCGGGGGTTACATTGGACGGAGTGCCAACCCATCCCAGGGCACAATTACACACACATCCACACACTACAGGATTTGGAAATGCCAATCAGCCCACAATGCGTGTTTGTAGTCTGGTGAAGGAAGCCAGAGTACCAGGAGGTAACCCCCCAAAGCACAAGAAGAACATGCACACAGGTCGGAGGCGGGAATCGAACCCCCAACCCTGGAGGTGTGAGGCAACTCTAAGGTTGCCTCTAAGGCTGTCCTGAGCTGACCTCCTGTGACCCTGACATGGTCCAAGGAGCTCCATCTTGGTAGTAAAACATTATGTCCTGAACGTTTCCACAAACAGAAACATCAAAGGGACATCAGTTTCTCTCGAGTATAAATATTCGGACTGGAGAACATTTTAGCTGTCATCAGACGCATTCCTAAATAAAATTCCTGATGGATTCTTCAGTCAGATTATAACCACGTAGGGTCGGGTTACTAGGATACATGGATCTTTTTGCAACCAGGTTACAAGCACATCTCTTTTTGTTTACAAACAGCGAAGGGGTCCATACCTCTCTGTAGTCACTAGAGCAGTGGTCACCAACCCTCTTCCTGGAGATCTACTTTCCTGCAGGTTTCATCTCCAACCAAAATCTAGCACACCTGTTTTACTTGATCAAGAGCTTCTTAAGGCAACGTTTAGATGGATAAGTGGGTGCCATTATGGTTGGAGCTAAAGTCTTCAGGAAGGTAGCTCTCCAGGAACAGGGTTGGTGACCACTGCACGAGAGTCTGCACAGTGACTATGTGGAATATAACAGCGTGTTTTATTCCTTACATAACTGATGGAATAAAAACAATTCCTCCTAATCAACCCAGTCTTTTGGTCCTTGCTGTATTCATCTATATTTATTACCATTTTAAGTCTGTATTTCCTGAATGAAACTGAATCTCCTCTTGAGGATCCATTGCACAGATGAGGAATTTAATTCCTGAAGATCTACAGCACTATTGTAATAAACTACTAATGATTAAAGTTCTGGAAAGGTTGACTCATATTTGTGCGCGTGTGTGTGTGTGTGTGTGTGTGAGCAGGATCTGGAATTACCTCCCTGGAATTACCTGAGATAACAATGAAAATGTAAAACTTTTTTTTTGTTATTCAGGTTCAAGTACTAAAATGTGAATTTTACATAAAAGCTTGATTGCACGTGATTTTTCCCATTCACTGATGTTTTGTCTGTGTATCATCCACTGGAATTATTCTAGCTCTCCAACCCTGTATTACATTTATGGCCTTTGGCAGGCACTCTTATCCAGATCGACTTACATTTATCTCATTTATACAACTGAGCAATTGAGGGTTAAGGGCCTTGTTCAAGGGCCCAACAGTGGTATCTTGGCAGTCTTGGGACTTGAACTTCTGACCTTCTGATCAGTAACCCAGAGCCTTTAACCACTGAGCCACCATTGCCCCATTATAAGAGCGCTAGTCCAGATTTCTATCTATTATTTGGCGCATTAAATGCTATTTTTGACAGTTAGCATTAGAACGCTGTTTTGGAGTTAAGCTGCACCACAGGGTTCCTGGAATCGTCCAAGAATATGAATACAGGACCAGAAGTAATTTAAGAAAAACTATGAGAAACTCTGGTGAAGAGGAGGGGGGACGGGGGTGTGCCTCTGTGTTTCTAATCAAGAGAAACAGCTTGCTTAGCTCTGCTCTCCATTTATTGTTCAGCTCCCAGGCCCAGTACATCAGCTAAAGTCATCATTGCTGCCAGGAAGAAAAAAAAACATGCCTGAATATGAAGAATGTTCAGGCCACTGTTCTGACTCCTAGAGGACATTTAAAACATACATACTAATCTGACAGATAACAGAGATGTAGATCCAGATGTAGTGCCTGGAATACCTGTAGCCATTTTGCAATTTTGGCCACAGACCGAATCATCATGTGACCACCGTGACATCGACTGGATGACTGACAGAATATTTTGGCCTGTGAGAGGATAATGTGGCCAGTGATTGATGGCTTTCTTCACTGACAGACAGGAAGCTTTTTTTTTCCCCCACCGACTGTTTGGTTTACGCTCATTATTCATTAATGGATTTGATCACTGACTGATTTAAGAGCTCACCACTCACACTGACCCATCACATTACAGTTGACACATCAACTGTATATCATATTACAGTTTTTCTCTGTAACCAGGCTTTTGAACTAAAATTTCAAAACCATTACGCCATTTATCAAGCACACCCATTTCCCTAAACTATAAACACTATTCCCCTTTTTTGACACATGAGTCAGATATGTTGAACTGCAAAACTCTACACACAAATCCCTTCATATCTCATTGCCTTCACCATGTGGTCATTTACAACGCGCTAGCATTCAGTATTGTTCACTCAAGTCAGCACGGCTTCCGTTCAATTCGCACACGATTACCCAGGTGGAAATACTAAGAGTCAAAATAGACCACAAACCAATCAGAACCTTGAATAGATGGATAAATTGGGCCCGAGGGAGTACATTCAGATTTGGAACAATGGATCCAGAGAGACATGAAGGAAGAGGTCGAGGACACCGGAGCGGAGGAGGAGTAGGGAGTGGAGGAAGAGGTGAAGGAAGAGGAAGAGTAGGAGGTAGAGGAGGAGTCGGGAGAGCAGGAAAAGGAGGAGGAGGTGGAGGAGGAGGAGGAGGAGGAGAAGGATGATGATGACAAGGAAGAGGAAGGGCAAGGGCAAGGAGACACACAGTCTCGGATGAAATTCTTGCCACACTAGTTGACCATGTCCTTGTCCATGGTATGACTATGAGGGAGGCTGGGCAACGAGTACAGCCAAACTTCACCGTCGCTTCACCGTCGCCTCGATCATAAGCACCTTCAGTGAGGGAAACAGGTAGGTGTACTTCAGACTGTTCTCTACTGTAACTTTTGAGTGCTGTACCCTGTGCTGTTACAACACATATATATGTAGCTATTGCACTGTACTACTGTAATAAAAAAGGAATCATCAAATTACCTCACATACAGATAGAGATTCTGTATGCTTCCATTTTGAAAAAAAGGATGTGTTACATTTACAGTAATCAGTACTTCTACAGTATTTTTGTAGGACACAGAGATGACCACCTGGTGGAGGACGGCTAAGGCTTTTGTCAGCATCGCCAAAAATGTAATATGCCTGCGAGAGATTCAAAGGTGACTGATTGAGAGTGAAAACGATCACCAATTCTGAGGGGAAAATGCCATCAGCCTCTCCACAATTGATTGCACCCTCTGAAAGCACAGGTTCCGGATGAAACAGGCCTACCACGTCCTTTTAGAACGAAACTCTCACAGAGTGAAAGACCAAAGTCTGGAAAATGTTCAAGTATGAGTTTTTATATCGTATGAAGTATTGTGTACCATCACAATAGAGCAGTACAGCAGTTTATTCTGTAGCACAAAGTACACATGGTGGTCTGTCATTTGTGCCCTCTTGAACTGTGTTTCAGGGTAGTCATTTACTCTACTGTGTTTCATGTGTTTTGTAGAGAATCTTTGAGATTGAAGGCCGGCCTCCTGCCTATGAGATGATCTTTGTTGATGAGGCTGACCAAAAGAAGGAGAAGGGGGAGGAACATAACTGGCCGTCGGGCTATTGTGAATGTCCCTGGCCAGCAAGGAGGGAATGTCACTATGTACACGACCATCAGCCAACGAGGGGTACTCCACCACAGTACTCCATTCTTGGACCCTATAACACTATTCTCCTCCTTGGTTTCCTTGACGGTCTAAGAGAGCGTGTGTTCCAGCTTGACCAGAGGGAGCCAGCATAACCAGAGCAGCCTCACTATGTTGTTGTTTGGGATAATGTCAGCTTCCATCGCGCTGCTATGGTTCATGACTGGTTTTTCCAATAACATCTAACATCTTTCTGCCCGCATGCTCCCTCTTTCTAAACCCGATAGGGGAGGTTTTTTTGGCATGGCAGTGGAAAGTGTATGACCGAGAACCTCACATGCGTGTTCACCTCCTCCAGGCCAGGGAAGAAGCCTGCCTAGACATTTTAGTTGATGCGTGCCGGGGTGGATCAGGCATACCAGAGGATTTTACCCCCCCGCTGCCTGGCTAGGGCCAACATAGCCTTTGACGTTAACGAGATTCTCCAGCCTGTCCCAGACCAAAGACGGGATGCTGGGGCAGAATCATTTTTTTGTTGTTGTTTGGTGTATTGTACTGAACAGTACATTAAGGAATAAAAAATGTGAAAATGTATAGATTTGTTGTGTCTTTTGTTGTGTTCATCATGTGAAAAGGTTTTGAGGGGGAGAACCACAAGCAACATGACTTATTACCGGTTTTTGTAGTATTGCTTTGAATTGATCTCACCAGTGTGTAAGACTATATTGTAGTGTGTGTGTTTTTGAGGGCCTGTGTGTCATGTCTGAGGGCAAAGTTTGGTTTCTCAGCAAGATTGAATGGTTTTGAGTGGAGAGCTTCATTTTGACCTGAAAATAGGAAGTTTGGGGAATTGGGTAAGAAGTTCTGGATTTGTGTTTAGAGGTTCGAGGAAAGGAGGCATAATTTCAAGAAATGTGTTTAAGCAATTGAGAAAAACTGTAATCTGCCACATTATTATTATCACATTATTATCTGAGAAATCACAGAGCACTCACAGGACACCGATGGCTCAGTTTGGCTACTGACTGATTGGTTCGGTCACTGACCAGTTGCTTTGAGTACTGACAGATTGGTTTGACCACTGATTAACCAATTTGACAAATTAGCTTGGACTGACAGATTAGCTTTATCACTGAGGGATTAGCTTTATCACTGACTGATTGACATATCAGCTACAGATTAGTTTTATGACTGACAGATTAACTGTATCACAGGTTAGCTTTATCACAAAGAGGTTAGCTTTATCACTGACATATTCATTTATCACTGACTGATTAGCTTTATCACTGACTGGTAAGCTTTGACTGACAGATTAGCTTTATCACTGACATATTCATGTATCACTGACAGATTAGCTGTATCACTGACAGATTAGCTATATCACTGACATTTTAATTTATCACTGACAGATTAGCTTTATCACTGACATATTCATTTATCACTGACAGATTAGTTCTATCACTGACAGATTAGCTTTATGACTGACAGATTAGCTTTGACTGACAGATTAGCTTTATCACTGACATATTCATTTATCACTGACAGATTAGTTCTATCACTGACAGATTAGCTTTGACTGACAGATTAGCTTTATCACTGACATATTAATTTATCACTGACAGATTAGTTTTATCACTGACAGATTAGCTTCATCACTGACAGATTAGCTTTATCACTGACTGATTAGCTTTATCACTGACAGATTAGCTTTATCACTGACTGATTAGCTTTATCACTGACAGATTAGTTCTATCACTGACAAATTAGCTTTATGACTGACAGATTAGCTTTATCAAACTGGAATTCACCAGTCCTAACCATTTAACAAACAACAGAATTAACCAATAACCGTTTGAGCAGTAACAGATCAGTGTGATTACTGACAGATTAGTTTCAACACTAACACTTTTATCCAGTTTGATTTACCCTTCGTTTATTGGTCACCATTCAGACTCAATACAGCAGCCAGTCATCACAGCTGGCGAAAACAACAGATGTTTGAAACAGTAAAACTTTGGTTGTAAAACATAATCCCAGGACTTCCCATCTGGTCTATAAGTTACTCTTTTTCCACCATCTTACTTGAACTGGTTAACAATTAAGCTAGAGAACACCTGGGTCAGGTGTGTTTGGAACAGGGAACAGACACATCTGTACATCGTTCACTAATCTCGTGCAACCTGCTATTTGCTGTGCAGTTCGCTAACTGCTACTTTCGGCAGTTAGCATCTAGGAGGTGCTTTTTATTTGAAGCTACACAAGAGGTTTCTGTCTAAAGTTGTGACAGCTGTGGGAAACTTTTGCTGTCAGAAATCCAGTAAAATATGGTAAAACTGTCTAGCTTTGCTTTACTAAATTCACAGCTAGTCAAGGGGAACTGTGGTGATCCCTAATTAGAGCCAGTAGCTTCAGTACAGAGCAATTAAAGCCCCATCCTGACAAAAGCCTACGCAGCAAAATGCAAGAAAATTCAGCTGAAAGTCCTCAAGGCCTAGACACTGCAGCTTTCCCACTCACGCATTTCCACCTAGTCAGGTATAATTGGCTGCACAGATTGCTCAATTAATTATTAGCGATTAGAAAGACCAAGCGCCAAGGATTCGAGACAAGCCGTATCGCTACTTTAGTTTATAGCGATTTAATGAGGTATGTTATTGTAAATTATATCATGTCCAGGTGATATTAACGTCCCCTCAGGGGTGATGGAGATGTGAGGAAAGCAAATAGTTGTTTAAAGCAAACCAGTTCCTCTCCATCTGAGACTTCCATTTCCTCAGCAGCATTAACAGCACAGGAAATCAGCCTGAAGTGGGAGAAACCAAAGAGACCCACAAAAACTTTATTTTAAGCATCATTAAACTCGATTCTGCAGTGGGCCATTCGAGCAGACGGACATAAATACAAAACCAAGACGTTCCTGGTCAAAGGGTTGGGACTGATAGAAATACAGTGCAGTCTCACCAGTGTGCAAGTTTGTTGGCAAGATGAATCGTATCCAGAGTTTGGCTCGGTAATAGATGTTTACAATGAAGAATTGGACAGAAGTCATATCACACAAGCCAGGACTTGAATATCAGGCTTCAGGTTTAAAAACAGTAAAGGCTCCAGATGTAAAACTGAATTCAAAAACATACACAAGGCGAGTCATTGAGTTGAAGACTGATCAAAATTCGTACCAAGAGAACATACTTTGGAAAGTATCTGCTGACATGGGATGTTTATTATGATGTTTATGACCGTAACTCATCCTGATTGGTCAGAAGCTGTACTGCCTTCATTCACACCGTCACAACTACCAAATTAACTAAAAAAACACAATGACAAGCGAATAGCACAAAGCCATTTCTTCCTCACAAACACACTGGTGAGAAATGACAAACCTCAAGTACACATCCATCCATCAATCCATCCATCTTCTATGTCGCTTATCCTACACAGGGTCATGGGGAGCCTGGAGCTTATCCCAGGGAACAAGACAGGGCTCCAGTACAGATGTTTCCTTGAATTCTTTTGTGCATTTAGGGATGCTGTAGAGACTGTGAGCTGGATTTGATGCCATTGTTCCCAGGGAAGAGGGAAATGTGAAAAAAGTCATTTGATTCACTTTATTATATGCGTTTTTTGCTCCTGCGTTCTGCACAGATTTTTTTTCTGCATGGGAGCATCATCAGAAGCAGTTTAGAGGGAACATGGTTTGCCCCTATATTGTACAGAAACAAGAAAAAAAAAGAAAAATAGGAAGGAAGGATTGGTTGGGGATATGTGGGCAGTGAGGATTGTCTGTTCTGCCAAGAGATCTGGAGGTTGTAGGGGAAAGAAACGTAGCTATTTGTATACTGTGTGCTACCAGGAATCATATCCTGTTTGATTTATTTTTGCTAGTTTTTTTTTTCTTTTCTTTCAGTTTCTAACGACCATTTGGGTTTGACCTAGCAAATAATTTCAGAATTCTTATCACGTTTACATTTTGTCCTCGCACTCTCTCATGAGCGGATGGGCGGGATCTGCTGCGCAGGACAGCAGATGAATCGGGACTCTTGGACTCTTACTGTCTGTCTCTCATCGCTGCAGTTGTTACTCGTTGTAAAGGGGTTCACGCTGCATGATTCACTGCCGATAAAACAAAAGTTGAAAAGTGAAAATTGAAATGAAATGAAAGTTGTGAACTTTACAAGGCTACATGAGCTGTAACTGGGGGATGCGGAGGTTTTTGGGCTCTGATAAAATACCTTTCACTTCCCCACTACAACACCAGAAAAAAAAGATCACCAACACTGGATCTACTAATAAAGTTTACACCGTGAAAAACAACAACACTATGAACGAGTGAAAACATTTAGAGTAAAAGCAAAATTATCTATATGAGATTATTATTAATTATAAAAATATATTTGTAAAGATGTTTATTCATTTCAAGCTTGAAATCGTCTTGTTTTATTAGCAGATCATTCTGCTTTATTCAAGCATTTATTTGTAGAAAGACGTCAAATTATCTCCCAGTGGAATAAGATATTTAAAAAAAAAAAAAAACCTTTTAAGCCTGAAATTAATAAAAATGTCTGGAAATAGTCTCTCTCTCTCTCTCTCTCTCTCTCTCTCTCTCTCTCTCTCTAATATATATTCTATTATTTTATTTTTTTGTCATTATGATGTCTTAGCAAGTGAAGTTTGCTTCCTTGATTAAAGGAAGTGTTATTTATTTTATAACAAATATGAGACTGTTAAGTCTAGACATTTCTACTGACTCCAGGATTGAAATGATCTGAGTGTATGGGCGGATAATGATCTGTCAGGAGATTCGGGCAATTTCGAGCTTCAAATAACTAAAACTATCCAAAATTGGCTTGATAATCTTATATTTGTTTAAATCTAATCTAAAAAAATCTTCTTTTTTTAAAAAAAAAAAAAAAAAAAAAGATTTTTTTTATTTATTTATTTGTGCCGTGTAAAAGGCTGAGCCCTGAAGAATTGCTGGGTTGGCTTGCCCTCTAGCTTCGCTTGTAGGAATCAGCTAATCTCGCACACCTACCGTGTTTCTGTGTGGTCCAAGACCGACCATCTCCATCTGCACTGAAGGACGTTTACAAGTTCATCTGGCAGGAGAACATGATACGTCCATTCATCTCCTGATTGCGAGTGTGAAAGGATAAACACTGAAAATATGGCAACGTGTGAGCAGGTCCAGGGTTTTTTGGAGGAACTGAATCAAATGTGTGTGTGTGGGGGGGGGTTAAATAAACTGTATTTTCAGTTTATTTAAGCTGTTACGGCGCTGCTGAACTCTGGATCGTGATTGGTCAGAAGGTGTTGATTAATTCTCTATGACAGCAGCTCTGACAGTAGCGTAGCTGCATATCACAGGTTTATTTACAGCAACATTTCCAAAAAAAAAAAGTTGGGACGCTGTGTAAAATGTAAATAATTACAGAACGCAAAGGTTTGCAAACCTCGTAAACCCGTATGTTATTCACAACAGAATATAGAAAACATAGGGAATGTTTAAACAGAGGTAACGTACCAATTTAAGGAAGAAAAGAAAAGGTCATTTTGAATTTCATGGCCGCGACACATATCGAAAAAGTTGGGACGGCGCAATAAAATGCTGAAAAATAAGTGTTAGTAAAAAGAAACCGCTGGAGGGTGATTGGGAACAGGTCAGTAAGATGATTGGGTATAAAAAGAGGAGTCTTTCAGAAGTAAAGATGAACGTGTTTCGTGTCTCTTTTGATGCCTTTTAGTTGCCTAAAATTTTACTGAATATTTTCAAGAAATGATTTCCCTGTTTATGAATCCACGGGTCCCGCTTTGTGTTCTAACGATCCTGGGTGAGGTAACTGAGTTGGAGTGATGCCTTAATGTGAAACCATTTCACCACGCTTCCATTAAGCTGATTGGTCACCTTTTAGCCTTGTAACTCTGTGTAAAAGTAAAAATGTGAAATAGAAACACTCGAAAATGTCGAACAACTGCCCTTGAGGAAACTTTGTAGTTCAATAGAAATGTTGTATAAATATTTATTTAGTGTAAATAAATAAACAAGAACTTCTGAACATATCAGCAATGGTTTCTGTGTTGCTATATTATGCTGTAGTATATCTACATCAACACAGTGATTAAAAAAACAATAACAGATTGCATGAATATATTCCACTTTATTTCAGATGTATTGTGGGACACTATATCTGACACTACACACACACACACACACACACACACACACACACACACACACACACAAGCAGAAACTACAGAGAGAGGATGCACTGGAAACATGGGGAAGGGGAAAAAACAGGGAACTACACAGGGTTCTGATCCGGACCATGACGAGATCCAGAGCAGACTGTATGGTCTGTGGTTCTGATCAAATCTGCATGTGGCTCATTTTTTCACACACATTTAAAAAAGCAGTGTGTGCTGCTGCCACATGATCGCTCATACTATGAATGACAGCTGCTACGTAAATACATTTTGGATTTAGTGTGCCTTTTGTGCTAGACAGGAGGTTCATCCAACCTACCCACCTACCTACCTACCCACCTAACTACCTACCACCCCCCATCCAACCAACCACACCCGCCCACCACACCGGGCCAACCACACCCGCCCATCTCACCCAAAACCCACCCACCCAGACCACCCAACCCAGCCAACCCACCCGCCCGTCCCACACACGGCCCACTCCGCCCGTCCGTCCCACACACGGCCCACTCCGCCCGCCCGTCCCACACATGGCCCACTCCGCCCGCCCGTCCCACACAGCCCACTCCGCCCGTCCGTCCCACACACGGCCCACTCCGCCCGCCTGTCCCACACACGGCCCACTCCGCCCGCCTGTCGCACACAGCCCACTCCACCCGCCTGTCCCACAAGGCCCACTCCGCCCCCCCCATCCCACATGGTCAACTCCGCCCGCCCGTCCCACACGGCCTACACCCGCTAGCCTGTCCCGCCTGTCCTACCGTCCCTACCCACTACACACAGCCTACCCCACCCGCCCACCCTGCCTGCTTTACCGCCCCTACCCACTACACACAGCTTACCCCGCCCGCCCACCCCACCTGGTCTACCGCTCCTACACACAGCCTACCCCGCCTACCTGTCCCGCCTGGTCTACCGCCCCTAACCACTACACACAGCCTACCCCGCCTACCTGTCCCGCCTGGTCTACCGCCCCTAACCACTACACACAGCCTACCCCGCCTACCTGTCCCGCCTGGTCTACCGCCCCTAACCACTACACACGGCCTACCCCAACCTCCCGTCCCACCTGGTCTACCGCCCCTACCCACTACACACAGATCGGTCTGCCCCACCTGCCCACCGACATGCCTAAGCATGCACCTAGCCAACCTGCCCTTCTTGCCCACCTGCCTAACCACCCACATGCACACTCAAATATCTACCTACCTACGCACCACCTACACATGCCTACGCAGTTGTGTATGCACGTACACACCTATACACAGCCCTAAACAACCCTACAGATGCACACACCTACCTACAAAAATATCTCCCCACCTACCTACATACCACCCACACATGCCTGCACGCACACAAGAACCTACTAGGTAAGCTAGGAAAGGTCAGCTAGGTAGGGTAGTTTAGGTAAGGTAAGCTAGGTGAGGCAGACTGGGGGGCCAGGCAGGGCAGGGCAGGCCATGTGGGTGAGGCAGGGCAGGGCAGGCCATGTGGGTGAGGCAGGGCAGGGCAGGCCAGGTGGGCGGAGGCAGGGCAGGGCAGGCCAGGTGGGCGAGGCAGGGCAGGGCAGGCCATGTGGGGCAGGCAGGGCAGGGCAGGCCAGGTGGTCGAGGCAGGGCAGGGCAGGCCAGGTGGATGAGGCAGGGCAGGGCAGGCTAGGTGGGCGAGGCAGGGCAGGGCAGGCCGGATAGGGCAAGCTGGGCGAGGCAGGCCGGGTGAGGCAGGCTAGATGAGGTAGGCTAGTAGAGGGGAGGTAGGCTATGTGAGGGGAGGTAGGCTAGGTGAGGTAGGCAGAATGAACTTCCTGATTAGCGTACAAAGGCATAAGTCTATCATTTTGGTCCAAACTTAGTAGTGGTGACATTCATTCATTAAGTGAGCAGAATAATTTTTCATAATGTTCACTCTGTCTCATAACATCAGACCCGTGTCCTCTCAGTAATCAGCGTACTATCAACTTTCCTTCATCGACACCTGGAGACCACACCGTCATTCTCCAGGAGAGAAACAAGCTCCACCGGACAGTGTTGATTAAAACAACATAAAAAGATCTTAAATCATATCTAGCAACAGTGAGGGTGACTTCAAATCAGTTTTACTCACATCCTGTCTGACTGAGAAGCAAGAGATACTGTACTATCAGATATTTCATCTTCCTCTCATATGGTCTAACATCTGCTATGATTGCTCTACGTATTGTTCTGCGCTGTAGTTTTGAATGGTTGCTAAATTAAACAGTGCATTTTCTCACAAACTAGTAACTCCATTTCCCAGAATGCAGCACAAGCTGCACACATGGCCGACGACATCAGTTGCGGTTTGTCTCTGTCGTTTAAAGCCTTGATTTGGTGTTATTCCCTCGACCCTGATTCTCCTCCTCGCCTGTTCTGTGTTCGGATTTCTCGTTCCTGTCCATTTGTTTGCTGATTAAACTGACATATCTGCAGGTTCTTCCGTCTCAGCCTCCATCACGTGAGAGTCTGCTAAAAAATAAATAAACAGTGCATGAATGAATTAAAATTGTCACACGGAGGAAAAAGGGAGCGGATCGATCGGTTTGTTTCACTGGAAGTGAATTCCAGACAAGGAATATCTCAGACTCTTATTTTATATAAACTGCAGATGAGAACTGTCTGGTGTATTATGGACAAAACACGAGATTTGAACATGATTCAGTAGCGATAAGAAAAATAATACCCTCGCATTAGTATTGATATTCGATAATAATAGCAAAACAAATACCATCCAATAATAATAATAATAATAATAATAATAATAATAATAATAATAATGTTATTTTTTACCTTACTCATCACTCATCAGGACTTTCTGAGCCGTGTACATGGCTTTCTGTGTCGAGTCCCTGCTGTTTTTCTCCATTTTACCCGTTTTCTTCTCTCTGTGTGTGTGTGTGTGTGAGAGAGTGTGAGAGTGCGTTTTCTTCTCTCTGTGTGTGTGTGTGTGAGTGTGTGTGTGTGTGTGTGTGAGTGTGTGTGAGAGTGCGTGTGTGAGTGCGTGTGTGTGTGTGTGAGTGTGTGTGTGTGTGCGCGCGTGTGTGAGAGTGTGTGTGTGTGAGTGGGTGTGTGTGTGTGTGTGTGTGTGAGTGTGTGTGTGTGTGTGTTTACAGAGAACGGTTCCTGGTCCCTAACCGTGGACTCCCCCTAACATTCCGTCTCCATGACAACCACCAAACAAGAAAGAGAACTCAGAAGACTTGAGGTGTTTACTGTTTTTGAAGATACACAACGCACTGCTGTAAATAAGTAAACAATCCACAGATGGATAGATAACGATTAAAACGAACACGTTAAGCACTTTACATTTGTTTAAATTGCATCTCCCAGTGTTACGTTTTTGAGTTGGAACTCTTGTTCAAAAGCCAGAACAGTTCAGAAAGCGGGATCGGGTCCCAAACCCAGATTTACTGAAACAGTCATCGAACCCAGGAGGTCAGAACCGCAGGCCCGAGTTTTACTAGTGACTCCACTGCCATTCAGTCTAATAATCTATTACTGGAACAGCCTCACTGAAAGCTTAAACACATTCATGTAAACGCCTCGCTGGCTGTGATTACATGCAGTTTCACCGATCCGGATGAATTTATACTCTCTTTATAAAAGCTGGGTTTATCTGTGTGTTCATTTGATCCAGTCCTAGATGATGTGTATGTATGGAGTTGGACTGTAATGACCACGTTACCAGAATATTATGAAGTTTGTGACTCAGCGCAGGAATGCACTCATTTTTCCATCAGCTTACAGCTCTGCGCAGACAGACAGACAGACAGACAGACAGACAGACAGGCCCCACCTCTGTTTCTATTATATTATATATTTCTATTTCTTTTGTGATTATGGAACGATGAGTTTTTTTGATTTGTTTTAATGATGGGTTTGTTTTGGCTCACTGTCTTTATTTTGCATGTAGTTTCATTAATAGCAATAATGTAAAATGACTGGGAAATGTACTTGCTGGTTCTCGTAGTCCCTGACCTGGTGACGGAGCATGAGGGTGTGCTGTTGAAGTCGCTCTGGATAAGGGCTGTTAAGGGGAATAAATCAGCAATTTAAACTGGACATTATATTAAAAAATATAAAATGGCGATAATCCATGTGAAGTATATGATTCTTACGTGTAAATTCACACACACGCAGGAGCACGAGTAGGATACCAACGTTTTCTCTGAAACTACAGGATTTTCAGGGATAACAAATTTCCTGCGTGAACGATTCATTTCCGAATAAATACATTCATATTCAGCCTGATAAATACGGGTGTCACGTGTTCCTCGTAATGAAGGTTAGGACGGACGCAAGTGCAGAAAAGAGCTTTTAATAAAGAGAGGCAGACAGACAAATCCAAATCATGACACAATAGCATGGTGGAAATAACAGGCAATGGGTCAGGCGATCTACAAACAGGTATAAACTGGCCGAGTTCAAGAACGAGAAACACGGAACAACCGCTTGGTGAGGAGATAACACTCAATACTACACAACGTGCAAAGAGACACGAGGGGTTTAAATGACAAACGTAATCAGGGCTGAAACACAAGACAGCTCAAAACAATGATGACACACATACGGGAAACAACCGATGACCATACAGGGGCGAAGACAGGACATAAACCACAACAACAGCACGTGTCCACAGTAAACAAATTCAGTGTCACTGAAGACTCAAAAGCGTGCGTTAGCTAAGAGCTCGCGCAAACTCACTCGTCCACTTCGCTTCAAATTGTGTGACTGACAAAAAGTTACTGCAGTTTGATATATTATATAAATCTTTACACTGTATTACTGATATTACACTGAAGTGTGAATCGCATATTTATTTATTTATCTACGTACACCCGAATTTAATAAAAATGACTTTAATGAACACAATCCAAAACAAATCTATCAGTTTTAGCTATTAGGACAAAAGTAATGGCACCATTTAACAGAAGAAGGAGTTAGTATGTGTCTGTGGGAGCTGCAGAAGGTGAAGTGCATTACTGGAATATTTAGCACACGCTGTGTTTAGGACGTGCTCTAATACAATTTTATTACAGTTTACTCATCATTTTGTCATTTTCAGCTCTGTGGGTTTGGCCTTTTATGGAGTTTTTTGGCCATCACAAAATGTCGGTCAGCTGTGCTGTGAACGTGATTGGTCATTTTTATACATGCCAAATTCACTGCATTTATAAACATATGCACTTGAAGGCAAAGAAAATCAGCACAACTGAAACTTTTGTAAATCTTCTGTTTATCACTGGCGAGTGTGTGATATACGAGCGTCTATGTGTCTGATCTACAAGCACAGAGATGCACTTGGAAGGAATTAGGAATGAAATAAGCCCCACCCCCTAGTACAAGTCCTGGTACATTTTTTTAAAACCTTTTTTAAATACACTAGCAATGATATATATACACTATATACACTAAATACACTAGCAATGATATATATATATATATATATATATATATATATATATATATATATATATATATATATATATATATATATATATACCTTAGATATATATACACTAGATATATATATATACTATATAAACTAAATACACTAGCAATGATATATATACACTATATACACTTGATATATATACACTATATACACTAGATATATATATATATATGCACTATATGCACTAAATACACTAGCAATGATATATATATACACTATATACACTAAATACAGTAGCAATGATATATATACACTATATACACTAGATAGATATATATATATATACACTAAATACACTAGCAATGATATATATATACACTATATACACTAGATATATATACACTATATACACTAAATACACTATATACACTAAATACACTAGCAATGATATATATACACTATATACACTAGATATATATGTGTGTGTGTTTATATATATGTGTGTGTGTGTGTGTGTGTGTAATAAGATCATAAAGATATACTGTACATATATTTAAATTAAATTGCCCCTGTGTAACTACACAAATATTATATTAACAATCAGTGTCGTAGGCAGCCTTAGCCTGAACTGTGAAACTGTGGAGTTTCATCAATTTTCTGTTTGACGGCTCTCTCTCTCTATCTGACACACACACACACAGACACACACACACACACACACACACACACAAACACACAAATGCAGCTTCAAAAAATATCTACAGCAATATCTTCTGAACTAATGCTAATGCTAATTCCTGTTATGGGGAAAAATTCACAATCCAAAAGAGAAACTGGAGAACATAATCGCTCTTCTGTTAAATAAAGTTGAAATGCTCTGGGCTCAGTAGTGAGGAGTCATTTGTGTGATAGATTGACGGTTTTCAGGCTGAAGATTAGCATTTAGTGCTGTCTAAGCTAGTAAAAGCATCATATAAAAGACTAATGACAGGAGGAGAGTCCGTAAGTGAAGTTCATGCTTTAGAAACATTTCCTCTCTGTAGATGATGATAGATTTATTAGCAGAGTTGGATCTGTCGTTCATACTTTCACCCTGGTGGAGTTTTCAATATCCGTGCATAAAGAGGTTGGGAATGCACTAAGCGCTTTAACAGCAGTTTGAGGAAAGAAAAAAAATTATAATTTTTCCCCAGACTGTCACACAGAGCAAATACACAGAGATCTCTTTCACTAAACCATAAAAACATGTTTTTTGAGATTTTATCATCCAGTTACAGAACCATGAAATTAAAGCGCTAAAGAAACACAGAGACGTCGGACATTTCGTTCTTGCCATCACGGTGTGTGTTCCGACCCCGTGTTAGTGCATAACCTTCAAATCACACTTTTCTACTTACCCAAAATATTAACGCTCTGAACAATAACCTGCTGTTAACATTCAGAAAACAAGCCACGGGGTGCCTAAACTTTTGCACTCATTTTAAAAATCCAGACTATAATAAGATGTAAAGTAGAAACGTCCCCAAACACATCACTCCTTCCCTGTTCCTGTGATGCCACTCTCCCATCATTTACATACTGGAACCTGATTGGCTGTTATATTCTATGATGCAATAACACTCTCCCATCATTTACATACTGGAACCTGATTGGCTGTTATATTCTATGATGCAATAACACTCTCCCATCATTTACATACTGGAACCTGATTGGCTGTTATATTCTATGATGCAATAACACTCTCAAATCATTTACATACTGGAACCTGATTGGCTGTTATATTCTATGATGCAATAACACTCTCAAATTATTTACATACTGGAACCTGATTGGCTGTTAAATTTTACAATGTGATAACACTCTCCCATCATTTACATACTGGAACCTGATTGGCTATTATATTCTATGATGCAATAACACTCTCCCATCATTTACATACTGGAACCTGATTGGCTGTTATATTCTATGATGCAATAACACTCTCCCATCATTTACATACTGGAACCTGATTGGCTGTTAAATTTTACGGCGTGATATCACTCTCCCATCATTTACCCGTTCCCATCCCAAATATTTCCCAACATAAATCCACCGTCACCGTACAATCATCCATCCATCCATCTTCTATACCGCTTCTCCTACAGGGTCGCGGGGAACCTGGAGCCTATCCCAGGGAGCATCGGCACAGGGCGGGGTACACCCTGGACGGGACGCCAATCCATCGTATCAACTCTCAACTGCGTAAATTCACTGCGTAGAGAAAGCTGCGACCGAGTCATTGTATTGCACGTCACAAGTAAGTCTGAAGTCTTGGCATTCAAGTCCCAAGTCAAGACCAGATAGTCCATGAAGATAAGTTCATGTCAAGTTACAAGTCCTCAACTTTAAGTTTGTTTAAGTCCTTAAACTAGTCATGATGTGCACTTGACCGAATTTAATGCCAGGGTGATCATTAGTATTGTATATTCATACAAATCATGCAAAATTGTTATTGTTCATCACATTCTAGACAAGCTTTATAAACTTTATTTATTCCCATTTGTTAACTCAATGGGAATATCGGGGTATTCGAGAGACATATACTGTTTCATTTCACATGAGATGAGGTGTAGACTGTTTTCAGTAAGTCTACCCATCTATCTTAGATCAAGCTGCCTCGGGATTTGCTTTGTTCTGAACAAACAAACAAACAGAATATGCTGCGTTCGCGCCATGTCGGAATTACCGTAATTACTAGATGACACAGAAGTTACACAGAAGTTATTACACAGAAACATTACCAGATAACTACCTCTTGAGCCGCCATTTTGAGTGTTTACGCATGACGTAGCAAGTTGGAGCTCTCAGAAAATTCCTGGTTTACAAGTTGGAATTACATGTTGTACATAAGCACGTGAACGCTTTTTACAAGACGTAATTTCGTCATTACGGTAATCACGTCATGGCGTGAGCGCCGCTGTAATCTTTGTTAGTGTTGGTGAAGGCTGTTATCTTTAGGAACAGTGCCTCTGTCCTTGAGGAACGAGCGCTTCTTTCAACGTCGTCTTTGTCTAGTGCGGGTTGAGAAGATGTCTGGTTGGTTTAACTTTGACCCTGGTAATGCCGATTCGCTGAAAATGTCTTGTTTGCTGGGCGGAAGAGCAGCTGATTCGCCTCACACTTTTAAACGTACGGTATAACGTTTAATCTTTGGCTTTGAAAACGTCGCTCCAAGTCAAAGGGCTCGAGTCCGAGCGAAGTCATCGACGTCAAAGTCAAAGTCTGAGGAAAAATCACGTGTGAATCAAGCCTCTCGACTTCATTTTGTTTGACGTAGGCGCACACGTTTGTCCCGATCCTTTGCTGAATATATTTTCAGGTAACTATAGTTTTGTTGTTAAATGCTGGTGAAGTCACCCAACATGAACAACCACCTGGTTCTATTATGATTATTATTTATTTAAAGTCTACTTAATACACTCTTCATCAGGAGGATGGACTCGATCATCTGTACACTATATAGAAATGATTTCCTTCGTGTCTTGCGTAACCCTGCAACAGAGAGGAAACGTTTAAAAGTGACTAGTGGTGATGATGGTGCGTGTCCAGTAGGGGGCAGGATTGTAGAATAAACCAATGATGGAACAGTATTTTTGTCTTGAGTCAACGAGATGTTCTATCATGTTATATCTGTTTCAGTTTATATATATATATATATATGTGTTTGTATATACTTTATTTTTATTTGAATTCGCCGCCCTGTGAACGCGCTGTTACTATAGAGACGCAAGCGCATCGATAAAATCTGTGATGTGCAGCGGCTCTACGGTCAGAGCTGCTGTTATAGAGAATACATCAACACCTACAGGAGAATCAGGAATTATTATATCAATTATATCGATTATTGTGTGTGTGTGTGGGGGGGGGTTTAAACGTTAACAAACCTGAGTTAAACTTTTTTTAAAAATTTACTTTACTTTTACTCTTTTTTTTACTTTATTTACAGACATTGCTTATTTCTGTTTGAGAAAGAGATATTTAAAAAAAAAAAAAAAATCATCCCCATGATATAAAAAGTTGATATGAAACCCATGTGCTTTATGTTTGAATGAAATCCGGCCCATAATTTAAGAAAATAATTTTATTTACATGATGATTTCCTCGACATGGTCAGTCTCTCAGGAAGCAGTGATAGTGCACGAGTGTTTTTGGTGTGTGTGTGTGTGTGTGTGTGTGTGTGTTAAGTGTGTGTAGAGTGGTTGTCCCACAGGAAGGCGTTGTCGTGCAGCACGGCGGCCAGTTTCCTGTTGAAGGGAGAGTAGAAGTCCGTGAGGACGGAGCGTGTGAGACGCAGCATCGGGCCCAGGTTCTTATCAGCCAACCTGCGAGTGTTAGACGCTGGACGCTCCGTAATCTCCGCCTCCTTCTGCTCTGAGAGAGGACCTGACACACACACACACACACACACACACACACACACACACACACACAAGACTGTAATGACGTTGTGGTGATGTGAGCTGCTGCTGCCCCCTAGTGGTTAATCAGCATAAATTCACACATGTTTACATTCAGTACTATACATACACTCTCCTTGCTCTCAGTGTGTGTGTGTGTGTGTGTGTGTGTGTGTGTGTTCATACCCAGCTGGAGGAAGTGGAAGACTCTGTTCATGGATGCTCTCTTGTCTGCTGCGTGATCCTCCAGCCTCAACACCAACAGCTGATCACGACTAAACACTGACAACCAGTCCAGCACGTACACCACATACACACCCACATGCAGACGCACCTACACACACACACACACACACACACACACACACAAACTTAATTACACATTGATTTCCTTCCTCATTTCTTTTTTCTTTAATCAAGAGCCTGCAGTCCAGCAAGATGTGCTGCCAATCACACACACACACACACACACACACACACACCTCGTCCCACCATCTGTCCTTTTGTTCTTACACAATCATTCCAGCACTCACACTCTCACCTTCTCGTGCTAATTGCATTGTCTGAGTGTGTGTTTCTGACATTTGTGTGTGTGTGTGTGTGTGTGTGTGTGGATGCATATTAATAACCTGTTAAGCTGCTGCCATGTCACTGAAGTGTTTTATTCCTTTTATACCGCAGTAATTTACCAACAACGACCAGAATTACTGAGAAACAGCAAAGGTGGAGAGTTTCGAAAGAAATGTGAATTAGAGGAACAGCGAGCAGAGAGTGTGTGTGTGTGTGTGTGTGTGTGTGTTACTTACAGGCATGGCGTTGTTGAGCGTGCTGTTGTACACACACGCTCTGAGGCTGAACTCCTGCAGACACGCATCAAACAGCTGCAGCGACTCCCAAACCTTCTCGTGGAAATCCTCCGCCGATTTATTAGCCATGCCGAAGTACAGATAGTCCGAGTATAACCTGCACACACACACACACACACACACACACACACACGTAAACGCAGTGAGACAAACAAACGTATTTGTCAGTCATTCGCTGTCCAAGAAAATTCCAAAATTCGTTTGGAACAAGGTAACGGTTTTTCACCATTTAGTCGCCATTTTGTTTCCAGCTCTCTGCCGGCTTCGCCTTTTATGGAGTCCTGTGGGCGTGTCTAAACGTAAATCAGCCGAGCTGCTCGGCGAATCATGGCTCAGTGACATTTCTCAACATGCGCATGTGAACACAAAGCACTTCGGTAGATCTGGAGGAAGTTTTTTAGTTGGTTTTTTGTTCTGCGAAAACATAAACTAGACACGGTCCGGGTTAGTCCGAGTTTAATCCCGTCAATCATTGCAGATATCCAGATTAACATCGGATGAATAACGTAAACTATTCCGTAGGTTTTTAAACCACGAGACTGAAGCGAGGCATTTTTATTTAAAGCTGCAGCTACGTACTGATGGAACACGCCGGATCTCGGCTCTGTTTCGGATCGTTCTCTTATAATCCCAACGTTCGTGGAGAGCGAAACACGGAGAACATGGTGTACGAGTGCTCCCGTACTGCAGGTGGCGCTAATTTCATGACCGTTTCCATGACTACAGGGAGCTCCTCACTGCCGTCATCGCTTAAGTTTAGAAAGATTCGGATCGGGCGTGCAATCGCACGTTGAATAATTAAACAAACAAACAAATAAACAAACAAACAAACCGAAAGACAATGGCCGTAGGGGTCGTATAAGAGTGGGCGGGGCTTAAAGCGCGCCCATGTCTTTTATTTACCGGTCAGAAATACAGCGATGGAAGAATTTTTATTTATTTATCCTCTTTCGCTCAGATCGCTTGTTTTGATTGGCGCGCACACGCAAATGAACCGCAATGAGGTGTAAATGCACCAGGGTTCCGTTTAAAGAGAACAAAACGTGCACAAGTAAAAGCGCCCTAAAGCTTTAAAAAGTCAAAATGCGGAAATATGACTAAAACTGTTCTGATCTTTTTTTCGTCAAAAGATGGAAATTAGCGGTTAAAAAAGTAACGCAGAGAGAGAGAGAGAGAGAGAGAGAGAGAGAAAGAGAGAGAGAGAAAGAGAGAGAAAGAGAGAGAGAAAGAGAGAGAGAGAGAAAGAGAGAGAGAGAGAGAGAGAAAGAGAGAGAGAGAGAGAGAGAGAGAAAGAGAGAGAGAGAGAGAGAGACAGAGAGAGAGAGAGAAAGAGAGAGAGAAAGAGAAAGAGAGAGAGAAAGAGAGAGAGAAAGAGAAAGAGAGAGAGAAAGAGAGGGAGATAGATAAAGTATCCAAAAAAGCACACTATTTCAGACTCCGAGTTATTTATCGTGAGAGTTTGGTGGCGTGCGAAAGCTGTTTTTGAGCCTGGGATTGGTACCGCCTGTATCATGTGACGTGTGGGTGTGGCTACCAAAACGTTTCATCTAAACAAGGTCCCTGATATAACATTCGACCTCTGACCTTTCGACAGGGTCCCTGAGGATGGCGATGAAGCGTGCCTCAGGCTGGAGGGCGTGGATGAAGTCCTGGATGAGGAAGGGGGGCTCCGTCTCTGACGTATTGCTATAGAGATAGGACCAAGCGTTGTTGTCCCACATGGTGGACGCGCTGGCCTCACCTGCCAATCGCAATTCACAATTCACAAAGCAGCAATTAGCATTTGATTAAGAAGGACACATTTGATCTTTTTATCCATTTATAGCTACATTTAATCTGCAAGACGGGTTAGTCCCTCTTCTCACGTACGCTATAGCAGCTGGAAACCGTCTTTCCATCACCGGGACTCTATTAGGTCGTAACCAGGTGAAAACATTCTACTTCCTGTTGCTCAGGACCGCTTTCGCTAAATTACGCTAAACGTTCCGTGAATGAAGGAAAGTTAGAAATGACTTTATTTTATCAGAACTCTCTAGATCTAATCTAACTCGGGTTGGGGGGGGGGGGGGGGAGGGGGGTCTAAATCTTCATCACGTTACTTCTAGCTGTGCGTTTTTCGGTGAAGCGCTCATCTAAAACATTAATTTTGTTTTTTAATCAAATTGGAAAATCGCTGATGGTTTAAGATTTAAGATCAGTGGTGTTACGCATGAAAAAAGAAAAAGTTGAAAGGTGTTGACGTGTAACCTCAGGCGCCGCTCGCACGGCGAGATAAGATCGGATGAACAGGACACTGAGGGGAAACGCGTGTTAGGAAAGAAGCTGCGCGTTATCTGATTGCAAATTCAGCATTTAATCTTCAAAAGTGCAAAGAAGAAGAAACGAGCCCTATGTTTACACGAGCAGCTGAAACTTCTGAGCACCTGAGACCGAACAGATGCACTTTCATCTACGGGAAAAACGTAAAGAGAAACCATCGACTAAGGAACAACTGACATGGATCTCTGGTCACGTTATCATTTTATAATCATCAAACGTCCTGTTTTATAACCTCGATGTTTTAATTATTATCCTAAACCCCCCCTTCCGTGAGCAGGGGTGTACAAACTTTTGACACACATTACTTTTTAAACACGTTTTAAAGCGCTGTTGAGTTCTGGACCGTGATTGGTCAGAAGGAGTTGATTCACTCTGCAGCTCTGACAGTAGCGCAGCTGCACTTCGCAGGTTTAGATCAATATTAATATTAACATTAACGCGCTGCTCGTTCTGAAACGTTATCGTCTCCATGGTAACGGCTCGTGCAGAGCGACTTGCACGGAGGACGCGCCACGTATACAGACGTTTATTTAACACGAATGGAAGGAGTCTCCAGTGTCAGAGCTAAAGCTGTAACTGGAAGGTTTCCGACATCTTCAGGGCAGACGAGTTCACGACCATTTGTGGTTTCACAGAGAGAGACAGACTGAGAGAGAGAGAGAGAGACACAGAGAGAGAGACAGAGTGAGAGAGAGACAAGGAGACAGAGAGAGTGAGACAGAGAGCACGCGAGAGAGAGAGAGAGACAGAGAGAGAGACAGAGTGCGAGAGAGACAAGGAGACAGAGAGAGTGAGACAGAGAGCACGAGAGAGAGAGAGTGCGAGAGAGACAGGGAGAGAAAGACGGAGAGAGACAGGGAGAGAAAGACGGAGAGAGACAGGGAGAGAAAAACGGAGAGAGACAGAGAGAGAGAGACAGAGAGAGACACACACAGAGAGAGAGACAGAGAGAGTAAGAGAGAAAGACAGAGAGAAAGAGAGACAGAGAGAGACACAGAGAGAGAGACAGAGACAGAGAGAGTAAGAGAGAAAGACAGAGAGAGACACACAGAGAGAAAGACACAGAGAGAGAGAGAGAGACAGAGAGAGTAAGAGAGAAAGACAGAGAGAGAGACACAGAGAGAGAAAGACAGAGAGAGACACAGAGAGAGTAAGAGAGAAAGACAGAGAGAGACACACACAGAGAGAGAGAGAGACACAGAGAGAGACACACAGAGAGAGAGAGAGACAGAGAGAGAGAGAGAGACAGAGAGAGTAAGAGAGAAAGACAGAGACAGAGAGAGAGACAGACAGAGAGAGAGAGACACACAGAGAGAGAGAGAGACAGAGAGAGAGACAGACAGAGAGAGAGAGAGAGACACACAGAGAGAGAGACACACAGAGAGAGAGACACACAGAGAGAGAGAGAGACAGAGAGAGAGAGACAGACAGAGAGAGAGAGAGACACACAGAGAGAGAGACACAGAGAGAGAGAGAGAGAGAGAGAGGGAGGGAGAGAGAGACAGAGAGAGAGACACAGAGACAGAGACACAGAGAGAGAGAGACAGAGAGAGAGAGACAGAGAGCGAGAGAGAAGCTGGTGAGTGAAGGAGTGTTTGTAGCTGCTATGACGTAAGTGAGGACAGGAAGTCACTCGAGTCCTGATGTTCGAGGTTAAAATGCAGTCCGTGTCATTCTGTAATAAATAATCGTTACCGAGTCTCTGTGTGAGAGGAATAAAACCCTTCAGGACGCGCTGTTATAGGAAAACAGTCGCGCTCCAGGTGGTAACGGTATCTCCGCTTCATCACACCATCCTGTCACTGATTACTGTACTAAACCAGCACCACACGCACACGGTTTTATTCATTCTACACTGCATACACTGTACATTTCCAACAGTAACGCCCCTCACACGCGAGAAAGACTTTTCACCATTTCAGTTTTACCTCTTTTTAAATCAAACCACCGCGCCCTACAATCTTGGAACTCTTAAAACGCGCCTAGAAAAACTGTTTTCGCGTCATCATTTAAGATGTTCGGTTTCTACATCACAGTGCAGAGCCAGGAGTGCGACTATACGCATCATACCCATGATGATATCGGCACGATGGACGCCTGCGGTCCTGTTGGACAACATCTGATGCTGAACCTGATACGCTGGAAGATCAAACAGATCCAGATAATCCTCCACCGGATAGCGAGCATGGAGTCCATCACTGGGACGGATTATACCTGGAGAGAGAGAGAGAGAGAGAGAGAGAG
>NC_071267.1:27436779-27506779 GCF_023375685.1 Ictalurus furcatus | reverse complement strand
TCTCATGGGCTGAGACAAGACAGCTTCGATCCTGATTAGGGTAGACAGGAATCTGCTAATCTTGATTGGTTGTTAAGACGAGACTGGCTTAATCCTGATTGGCTGAGACAGGACTGCTTTCTTCATCATTAGCTGAGACAGGATTTCCCTGATCCTTATTGGCTGAGACTGTGTTAAACTCATTGGCCGAGACAGGATTTCCTTGAATCTCATTGACTGAGACAAGACAGCCTTGACCCTGACTGGTTGAGGCAGTATTTCCCTGATCCTGATTGGCTGAAACAGGAATGTGTTATTGGCTGAGGTACAGAAGAAGAGAAAGTATCAGCGCTTGCGTTCACTGATGCGAGAGTTAAACATGTCTGAGATTAACGAGCGGCCTTCTGCCCTTATAAACTCCTCATTACTGTGACGGCTGTGAAGTTCACTCACCCCAGCAGAGTCCAGGGATGGAAAGTCTGAGCTTTTCCACCAAGTAAGGAAGGAACATTCTCCTCATTACTGATGGAAAAAAACAAAACCTCCAGACTGTCACGTGACCTCAGAACAGAACGAGCTGGACATCAGCACTGCAGAGGAACCGGAGCTCCAGTGCTGGTCGCAAGAGAGTTAGACACAACCCAAAACATGTGTGTATAAGTGCAGTGTGTATATGTATATGTATTTCACACGCGTGTGCGTGTGTGTGTGTGTGTGTGTGTGTGTGTGTAAATATGCAGTATATGAAAGCAAGTACTCTGAGTGTTTCCTGTTATAGCTGTGTATCTTCAAACAATCTTTCCTGTTCTCGGTAAATGAACCACACACACACACACGCACACGCACACACACGTACGGCACAGGAAGTGAAAGAATAGATTAGATTAGCAAAGCAAGCTAACTGTACTGGCTACGTCCACTCACCAGAAGCACCAACGATCTCTGTTCATTCCTTCCAAGCTAAAAGGAAATCATTTGCAGGTAGGACGTAACGTTGCGAGGAGGACGACAGAAGAAACGTCGGGCCACACGTGCACAGGATCGCGCCGAGGAATCCTTCAAGCCGATCGTTTCGATCTGACGCCTCAGAGCGTTTGCGTAGCGTCGGGAAACTCTCAATTAAAACGTCTCCTAAAAGCGTGGCTCTGAGTCAAGCACGTACGTGGACAATGAAAAAGAATTCATCACCTGTCCCGTCGTCACTCGCTAGCATGAGCGTAGGGTTCAGTAACGACTAACTCCACAACCCCACGACTCGACTCCAGAGTAACTGATACTATTTCAAACAAGCTCAAAATATTCATCATATTCTCATTATTGAGGTTTTAAAACGCTTTTACACTGCTCCAGTGGCATTTATAGCTTCAGACGAAAAGCTACGGTCGGTAGGCGGTGACGTAGAAGTCCGTTTGCTCAATTCGCAGGGGTGCCAATAATTATGACATATGGTTTTGTTTAAAAAAAAAAAAAGTATCGTTAACACTTCAATAAAAGATTGGATTTCTCTCCTATTTGCAGTGTGGGTTTTATCTAATTAACCGCACACACACACACACACACACACACACACACACACACACACACACACACACACCCAACTCCCGGGGGTGATTATCATGCCGCTTTAGCGGACGTGAATCGTTTGTGAAGTCGATGTTACCATGAAAGGACGATTCACAGATATTGGACGCAGTTTCCTGTCCTTGAGAAGGACGTGTATCTGTTCACTTCCTGTAATCACGTGCTCGGTCTTGTCTTTGTTTATCTTTAACTGCGAGACGTCTGAGCATTCAGGCAGGGAGCTAACACGCGTTCAACACACACGTTATACAGCTTTAAACCACGGCGCAGCTCAATTCTGGATTCCGATTGGTCAGACGGTCTTTATTAGCATATGCAAATCTACGCATGTTTAATTACACAAAGCTGTGTTTGCTTTACATACCGATCAGCCATAACATTAAAACCACCGGATTACTATCGTGTAGGACCCGTCGAGGCCTGGACTCCACGAGACCTCTGAAGGTGTGCTGTGGTTTCTGGGACCAAGACGTCAGCAGCAGATCCTTTAAGTCCTGTAAGTTGTGAGGTCGGGACTCCGTGGATCGGACTTGTTCGTCCAGGACGTCCCACAGACGCTGGATCGGATCGAGATCTGGGGAATTCGGAGGTCCTTCCTTGGACCACTTTTTGTAGGTACTAACTACTGCACACCTGGAACACCTCACAAGACGTCTAGCCGTCTAGCCGTCACAATATATCATTTATTTTCTTTAGGTATTGAAACTTCGCTCTTACAGAGAATGTTTTCCCCCAAAGTGAAGAGATTTCATATTAAAGAACAGACAGGGCAGAGGTCTTACCCTTCCCACGTTAAACAAGTCTAAATTTGATCCACTTTTTTTTTTTTGTAAACGATCGAACTGTGATGTTTATTATTTTGTATATGCTAGCCTGTTTACATCAAATTTCATGGCGTCATGAATGTTTATTACGTCGGTCTTCCCCTGCGTTCGTTTTCAGGCAGAAACCCCCAGCGATTCCTCTCTCACGTACCCGTACGAGCCGTTTTTAATCGTGTGGTCTTTCACCGAAACGTATACATGAACGAGAGATAAGATGCAGAACGAAGCGATGAGAAGCAAACGCGGACATATACACGTCCCAGATCACCTCCGAACCTGCTGAGTGATCGTCTCTGAGACACGCCGGACCCCGTTCACACCTGTACTAAGCCTTGACCACTTACAGTCACACACACACACAGGAATAAAAACGTTCTGAAAATAACAATAATATCGTCTATCGCAATCTTTTCTGGGACGATATATCGTCCGACAAAAGTCGTTATCGTGACAGGACTAGTTAATACCACTAGCTGCTAGTTATATGAGCGGCACATCGGTGCAGTGAGCTGCACAGCTCCGGGGTCCACGGTTCCGCGTGTTCTCTGGGGTTCTCTGGTTTTAACAAACACAATGCCAAATCTACTGTCCATGGAAGGCAAAATTTCCCCTCGGTGTGAATAAGTGTGTGAACGGGCTCTTGTGCTGGACCGGGTGACTCCTACCTCACACACAGCGTTCCTGGGATAGGATAAAGCGCTTACGGAAGACAGACGGATGTGTTTCAGTATTTAAGGTTTCCTTTGTTAATATGGCGACTGGACTATAGGTTTCATTCCAAATATATCATCTATAACCATCCTCCATTTACACTGTAACACTGGCACTCTGGGGTGCACATCCTCTCCGTCATGTACCGTGGTTATGGATACTGACCCTGCTCTAAATGTTATAGCCATGTACACACACACACACACACAGACACACACACACACACACACTTTATATGCTGTGTTATCGTGTATAAAGATATTCATAGTGCATGAGGCATCATGGGAAAACTTTTCCTACACCACAGTCATGTAGCAGCAGAGGGAATGTCTTAATGCATAGCTTTTTTATTTCTAAAAAGAACTCTGCAGTATAAAAGTGTTGTTTTTAATTGTAAAAAAAAAAAAAGAAAGAAACTAATGAATGAATGTGCTTATTCTGTATATGAGCCTGAGTTAAGAGTGCGCGCGCACACGCGCAAACGCACACGCACGCACGCACACACACACACACACAAACACACCCACACACACACACACACCGTTATCACCGAGACCCAGCTCTCATCTAACGCGAAAGCCAACAAAAACACAAAACAAACACACCAGGTCCATTACACACAAACGCGCGCGCCCGTGCGCGCACACGCGTCTTACCGTGAGCACAAAGTGCATCAGCGTGCAAACCGGAGCCGGTTAAATAAATAAATACATACATAAATACATACGTACATACATACATACATAAACAAATAAATAAACTTCCCATTGACCGAGTGAGTGAGTGAGTGAGTGAGTGAGTGTTCCCGGTTCCCGGTTCCCGGTCTTTGTGACTCGGTTACCAGTGAAATCCGACATCCACACTCCGGTTCCGGTGAAGTTAGATATCCTATAATACCTCTACTCCTGTTATAAATCCTTTTATAGGCAGTAAAGAATGCGGTTTACCGTAGGCACGCGCTCCTCTCCTCTCCTCCGCTCCGTACCTCCATATACCCATCGGTACGCTCGCGTGCACCGCTTTTTAAACACACAGCAGCCCTCACGCGACTTCCCTCCGCTCATAAACGACTCGCTCGCCTGACTGAGTCGATTCCTTTGGACGATTCTTCTGAAACGGAGTTTTAATTCTAACCCAGCTGAGAATTTCTATTGTTTTGGGGTGGGGGGGTGGGGGGGTCCAGCAGGGACCTTACCGTTTCTATAGCAACAGCTCATCCACAGGGACAGTGCGTTGATATGGTGAAGATTTCTTAAGGGAAGGAGGCGTTTATTTAACATTTACGGAAGGAGTCTCCAGTGTCAGAGGTACAGTAAAGCTGTAGCTTTAGGTTTCCCCATGTCTTCAGGACAGAGGAGTTTGTTATTAACTGAAAGAGAAAAGAAAAAAGAGGGGATGGTGAGGGAACGAGTGTTTATCGCTGCTATAAGGTAACGTGACTAGTGCTGTGGAAGTTCGACAACCTTAAATGTAACTGTAAATGGATAAAAAGTATCATGTTCTGACGAATGAGAACAGCATGAGTGTTTTATTCCTTACTCAGTGGAGCAACAGGACTTCTAATGTGTGTCTGAGAGCTTAAATGTTATGTTTTCTGTATCTAAACACACACACACACACACACACACACACACACACACACACTGATAGCTCTGGTTTGGGCGGAGTACACTTTCAGACGGCCATATAATGAAAAAGCATGTCATGGAGGACATTAAGTAGCCTTCACACACACACACACACACACACACACACACACACACACACACACCCCTCTGGTTTAGACAGAGATGCCCCCGAGTCCTAAATTAAAGGATAGACATGGACCTTTAAGGCCATATCATGGAAAAACATTAGGTAGTCTATAACACACACACACACACACACACACACACACACACACACACTCATACACACACACACACACACACACACACACACACAGGAGCACGTTCACATTATCCATTGCCAATAAATCAGTAGTGTGTCTCAGACAAACAGCCTGTTATTTAGCCACAGGGATGCCCAGTCTGTAATGAACACACACACATACATACACACACACACACACACATACACACACACACACACACACATACACACACACACACACACACACACACACACACACACACACACGCCATGTGACAAGAGAATCGGTTATTCACACCACCTCAATAAATTGTGAGTCATACTAGATTTATAACAGCAGCAATAAAAAATATCCCGTCATGCCAACTGAGTTATTCTGAACGTGTGTGTGTGAGTGTGTATGTGTGTGTGTGTGTGTGTGTGTGTGTGTGTGTGTGTGTGTGTGTGTGTGTATGAGTGAGTGAGTGCACGTATCAATGAAAATAAAGAGCAGTTTGAATGAAAGATGAGAGATAGATGCTCTGATGCTGCCCTCTCTACTGTCATGGTAACAGAACAGTCTCCTCAGCCAATCAGACTGCTCCTGAAGCCTGAAGTGACATCATCAGGAACAGGAACTCCTGGATCACTTCCTGTTAAACTGAAACAGCGTCAGTCAATGAAGACCATTTGAAATGAAAAGAAGCTATAATTGCTTTATTTTCCAGATTACAGAAACGTTCTTGCCCTGTATATAGTTTGATTTATGCAGGAATCTAATTTGAATATTCATATTTTCAGTGTGTTTATGGTAGACGTGCTCCTCCAGTAGTGACGCTAGCTTCCTGCTCCATGTGACAGATTTACGCTAGCATTAGTGCTAATACCATTTAAAAGACTGATTTTGCTGACTTTTCAATGTCTACATGTACTCTTGTAGGTGTTATTGTGAAGTGGGTGGGGCTAATCTTAGGTAAGGCTTGCATAAATTCCACCACACTCATCACAAGGTGGATGGGAGATAAAGATAATCTACAGTAGGGAGTGAAAGACAATCTAGGGAGTGAAAGATAATCTAGGGAGTGAAAGATAATCTACAGTAGGGAGTGAAAGACAATCTATGGAATGAAAGATAATCTAGGGAGTGAAAGATAATCTACAGTAGCGAGTGAAAGATGATCTATGGAATGAAAGATAATCTAGTAAATGAAAGATAATCTAGTATATGAAAGATAATCTAGTGAGTGAAAGATAATCTAGGGAGTGAAAGATAATCTAGTGAGTGAAAGATAATCTAGAGTGTGAAAGATAATCTAGTGAGTGAAAGATAATCTAGGGTGTGAAAGATAATCTACAGTAGCGAATGAAAGATGATCTAGTGAGTGAACGATAATCTACAGTAGCGAGTGAAAGATAATCTAGTGAGTGAAAGATAATCTAGGGTGTGAAAGATAATCTACAGTAGCGAATGAAAGATGATCTAGTGAGTGAAAGATAATCTACAGTAGCGAGTGAAAGATAATCTAGTGAGTGAAAGATAATCTAGGGTGTGAAAGATAATCTAGGGAGTGAAAGATAATCTACAGTAGGGAGTGAAAGATAATCTATTGAGTGAAAGATAATCTATGGAATGAAAGACAATCTAGTGAGTGAAAGATAATCTACAGTAGGGAGTGAAAGATGATCTATGGAATGAAAGATAATCTAGTAAATGAAAGATAATCTAGTGAGTGAAAGATAATCTACAGTAGGGAGTGAAAGATGATCTATGGAATGAAAGATAATCTAGTAAATGAAAGATAATCTAGTAAATGAAAGATAATCTAGTGAGTGAAAGATAATCTAGGGTGTGAAAGATAATCTACAGTAGCAAATGAAAGATGATATAGTGAGTGAAAGATAATCTACAGTAGCGAACGAAAGATAATCTAGTGAGTGAAAGATAATCTAGGGTGTGAAAGATAATCTACAGTAGGGAGTGAAAGATAATCTACAGTAGGGAGTGAAAGATAATCTACAGTAGGGAGTGAAAGATAATCTATGGAATGAAAGATAATCTAGTGAGTGAAAGATAATCTAGGGAGTGAAAGATAATCTAGGGAGTGAAAGATAATCTACAGTAGGGAGTGAAAGATAATCTACAGTAGGGAGTGAAAGATAATCTACAGTAGGGAGTGAAAGATAATCTATGGAATGAAAGATAATCTAGTGAGTGAAAGATAATCTACAGTAGGGAGTGAAAGATAATCTACAGTAGGGAGTGAAAGATAATCTATGGAATGAAAGATAATCTAGTGAGTGAAAGATAATCTACAGTAGCGAATGAAAGATAATCTAGTAAATGAAAGATAATCTAGTGAGAGTCAGATAATCTAGGGACTGAAACATAAAGATAAGCGAAAGGGAGCGAAAGATCTGAATATGGAGCTTGGAAAATCGGCGCGTAACCCGACTCTGACACGAGGAACTTTCCCCGCCTTAACATTAGCGTATTGACTTTTGAACCTAGGTTGCTGACTCTGAACCCAGACCAGACAACATACAGGAGATACAGGACGTATACAGACCAGCTTAGATATGACGTATGATATTTAGTGGTTAGTGATTAGTGATGTTCCATGGGATTACTCCCAGTTAATAAACATGCCATGGCAGAGAGAAGCACTGGAGAACACTTCTTTATGAAATTTTCCAGCCATGAAGCCTGAGGAGCATCACCACCATGTCTGAACAAACTGCAGAGGCCGGAAGAGTTCCGCCTCGAGGAAGCTGTGAGGCGGTTTCATTTATACTCCTTATTAACGAAATCTCCAGACTGCACAGACTATAAAACACAGTGACACACGCCCACAAGTTCTGTGTGCTGAGAGAGAGAGAGAAAAAATCAATACATACCTATATCACATAAAGAACCGATATAGATTTACAGCAGTGTTACAGCTTCAGCGGGGAATCTTACAGGGTTTCTCTCTCCAAAAACAAACAAAAAAGAACGGTTTCCGCTTTAAGGCGTAAACTACTTACAATAATAACAACTCTGTGCATTCATATTCTCTTCTTTTCACTTTTATAAGCAATAAAAACACAACCAATCATACCAATATTCTGATATTAGGATCGTTTTTACAAACAAACACCAGGATCTAAAGTATTGATTCTAATTTTAAAAATACTGGCGTGTTTACACGGTAAAACTGTTGACCAATAGTTAACCAATTAACCAATAATTATTCAAATGCCATGATTTATATGTGTAGCATTCATTTCTATGTGGAGTTCTGGATTGTGATTGGTCAGAAGCTCTGACAGTCGCGCAGCTGCACATCACAGGTTTATATTAATTATTACAAGTCACTTATGCTGTAAATATCTTAACTGTAAACATAGAGTATGTATGATGTATAATGACTCCACAGCGGTTAAAGGCTCTGGGTGACTGATCGGAAGGTCGGGAGTTCAAGCCCCAGCACTGTCAAGCTACCACTGCTGGGCCCTTGAGCAAGGCCCTTAACCCTCTCTGCTCAGATGTAGAAATGAGATAAATGTAAGTCGCTCTGGATAAGGACGTCTGCCAAATGCCGTAAAGACTGTCTCACGATTCCTCTAGAATAAAATGTGTCCAATCATCTGCTTCAGTGACAACTGGCTTCATGAATTCATTCAGACGATCGCAGCAGCTGCTTTTCACAGATGTGTTTGGGATGCCAAAATATCTCGAGCTTATGCAGTAGGAACACGGGTGAGTCATTTGTGGTGTATGGACCAAATACTAAAATAGTATTACAATTACTGTATGCCTTCTGAATGTGGAATATCTTATACATCCTTTTACATACCAGAGCGTCTCAGTGTGCAATTTCAGCCATCTACTTTGCATTCAGAAGCCTGACGTAGGTCCGAGTATTCGCCGTGATCTAGACTGAACCCCAGACGTACAGCACGAAACCTTTACAACATCTGAGCGATAACTCAAGACTTATCTCCGAATAGGAAAGCCCAATGAAAACGCCCGCTTCTCAACCCCGAGTTCAGCAAGGTGACGTCAAGTCAAAATGGCCGCTCACGGCATCGGCGGGGTCATGGATATACCCCGGAGGGAAAATCCGGACTACAGTTCCCAGCAGCCATTGCACCACACGATCGTGTCACATGCCCACCTGCACCTGAACTTCACTGTTGTTAACGAGCACTTACGGGTATGTATAGCCACAGTTTGCACTACACTGGTTGTCTTGCGTTTGTCTTTCTCCGTCATTGTTTCTGTCCGAGGGTCCGTGGTCTTTGTTTCGTGGTTTTTCTTTGCCCCAGTGTTTTGTGACGTGTTCATAGCTTCTTTTGTGGTTTGTTTTCATTGTTAATAAACTCTTTATCTGTAC
The DNA here is from genome assembly GCF_023375685.1 of Ictalurus furcatus. Taxonomy (NCBI): domain Eukaryota; kingdom Metazoa; phylum Chordata; class Actinopteri; order Siluriformes; family Ictaluridae; genus Ictalurus; species Ictalurus furcatus. The sequence continues at coordinate 27,497,457 of NC_071267.1, read as the reverse complement.
TTGCGTACGTCTCCGCCTCCAAACCGTGACACAGCAGCACTACTTAACTTTAAATGAGTTATAATGTATTTCTAAGCAGGAAGTGGACTCCTGATTGGAAGGTCATGAGTTCAAATCCCAGCATTACTAACCTGCTATTGCTGGGTCCATGAGTAAGGCCCTTAACTCTCAACTGCTCAGTTGTATAAAAGAAGATAAAACATAAGTCCCTCTGGATAAGGGTGTCCACCAAATGCTGTAAGAAATGGAAATGTTATTGACTTTAGGTCAATCAACATGCAGATATACTCGCTTGTTAAATCTATAACGCTGACTCTACAGTTAGCTGTTTTGAGGAGGACACTCATCCTCATCACACTTGGCTGATTAGCTCGTTGACACGGAGGCGTCCGTGTGTGTTCTTCCCCTACTTTGTAGCTCAAACAGGTTGAAAATGACATCATCTACGTCCAAGCTACGAGTTTTCCCGTTTGAGGTAGGTCGACTGCGGTATTACTGTTGAATTCTTCCATCCATCCATCTTCTATACCGCTTACTCCTTTTCAGGGTCACGGGGAACCTGGAGCCTATCCCAGGGAGCATGGGGCACAAGGCAGGGTACACCCTGGACATGGTGCCAATCCATCGCAGGGCACAATCACATACACACTCACACACCCATTCATACACTACGGACACTTTAGACACGCCAATCAGCCTACCATGCATGTGTTTGGACTGGGGGAGGAAACCGGAGTACCCGGAGGAAACCCCCGCAGCACGGGGAGAACATGCAAACTCCTGTTGAATTCTTACATTTTCTTTTTTTTACTTTTGTTGCTGAAAAAGAATTCATTTTGACTTTGAAAGTTTACTTTAAGAGCATATTGGATTCCAATAATAAATAAATAAATAAATAAAAACTAGCTGGAACAATCTGTGTGAGTGAAATTTGCCATCCAGATGAATCTGATGCCTTTTAAGAGAGTCGGACGATCTGTCCAAGCATCTTGAGCTTCTGAGACGTATTCCTAGACGTGATCAGTGTTGGAGAAATAGTTGTTGACTCTGAACTCACCTGGAAGCTTCACCGAGTCAGTGGGAGGTGTAGAAAACTCTCGCCCTTGTCAGATTGGTGTAACATCTACTTTAATTAATTAATAAATAAATACACAAACACGCAGGCCTTTCATGGAGGCATGTGTTCTTTATTCAGCATTCAATACTGACGTTCACAACGACTCCGCACACACACACACACACACACACACACAAACTGCAGCTCTCAGAAGATTTTTACCAGAGACTGACACCACCAGATGTTCAAGGGACTGGATGAATATAAAAACAAATATAAACTATGATTCACGCTGTATCCCAGATATGAATTTACTGGTCGTTTCAGCCAAAGTGGCTCGACGAAGCAGTCACGTCTAAGGTTTTATCTAGAATCCAGGCCAAAACGATCCACTTCTGATGCTCGTGCTTCATTTCTGTTTTGGATGTCAGTGTCCCGACTATAAATTCAATCCCATATCATGTCTGAGATATACAGTCTCATTAAAAGCGAAGTTCTGGCAGTCAGATTTGGATGAGTTCATCTCCATCATTCCTCAGTAGTATGAGTTCCAGATCGAGGTGTTAATGTGGGCCAACACCGAGTTGATTAACAGCTGCTAAACTCTGGCTGTGTCCTAAACAGTGGAGTTTCAGAGAACAGTTATTTCAGTCATGATCGTTGTCCTAGCTATAAACAGTATCATTTATTTTTTTTGTTATTTGGTCATTGCTAGTTTTAGTCTAGATTGAGTTAAGGAAAAACTACAGCAATAATACAGTAATTAAACATAACCAGGCAGGTCCATGTAGACCCTGTTATGGACAGAAAAAGTCCCTAGTTGGAATGAGGAACCCTCAGGTTTTGATGGAAAAATAAACCAATGGATGCCTTAGGTTGGACAGCCAGAAGAAGCCTTAGATTGGACAGAGTAGGTGTCAGGATGGACAGAAGAAACCGCAGACTGGATATTGGATGACTCGGGATGGACAGAAGAAGCACATGGTTAGACAAAAAAAAAAAAGCCCCAACCTGGATAGAGGAGGCCACTGCATAAATGGAAGATGCCCCAGGCTGGACAGACAAATAACTGAATAAATGATGCTGGATGATGGAGGAATGGACAAATGATGCCCCAGGCTGGACAGGCCCCAGAATTGACAGAGGATGCTCATGGTTGGAATGATGAAACCCCAAGCTGGACTTGGGGGCCTCTGGCTGGTTGGAGAGAAGCCCCAAGGTCTATGACAGAAGCCGCAGGGTAGGCAAAAGAAGCCTCAGGCTGGAAAGAAGATGCCAGAGGATGTACAGAAGTCCCATGCTGGACAGATGATGTAAGAAGCACATGGCTAGACAGACAATGTAAATGTAAGATAGAGGCTGGATGTAAGATAATGTAAGAAAGAGGCTGGATAGTCTGGACAAAGGAGGATAGATAAAACAAGCCCCAGATTAGACAGATGAAGACACAGGCTGGACAGATAAGGTCACTGGATGAATGGAAGAAACCCTAGGCTGGATGATAGAGGCTACAGAATGGACAGATGATGCTCCAGACTGGACAGAGGAGGCCCCGGGTTTGACAGAAGAAGCTTACTGTTGGAAAGAGAAAGCCCCAGCCTGGACTAAAGAAGTCCCTGGTTGGATGACAGAAGCCCTAGGGTACAAAAATAAGCACCAGGCTGGTGAGAAGGCCCCAGGCCCCAGACTGGACAGAGGCAGCCCGATGGTGGATGGTAGAAACCACAAGCTGGACAAAAGAATCCCCAGGCTGGATGGCCCTAGAGGTGGCCTGTCCAATCTTTTTAGCATTTTGAATCGACAACAAATCATCCACCAAACCAAACAGAGCTGAAGGTCAGGACTGAAGATGAAATTAAACGGTCAAAAGGTCAGAATTTATTCTGCACCGCTGTAAACAAAACCTTCCTCCTCTGAGATGAGTCGTTAAGTAAATTCCTGAATTATTCCACCTCATAATATTCATGCACACGAGTTCATACTCGCTAGTGTGTGTGTGTGTGTGAGAGAGAGAGAGAGAGAGAGAGAGAGAGAGACTACTATGACCATCCACATGAGCTGAAACTCGAAATCCCTCAGTAAATACACTACACCAAACTACACTACACTACACTACACTACACTACTACACTACACTACACTACTACACTACACTACACCACTACACTACACTACTACACTACTACACTACACTACACCACTACACTACACTACTACACTACACTACTACACTACACTACTACACTACTACACTACACTACTACACTACACTACACTACTACACTACACTACACTACTACACTACACTACTACACTACACTACTACACTACTACACTACACTACTACACTACACTACTACACTACACTACACTACACTACTACACTACACTACTACACTACACTACTACACTACACTACACTACTACACTACACTACTACACTACACTACACTACACTACTACACTACTACACTACACTACTACACTACACTACTACACTACACTACTACACTACACTACACTACACTACTACACTACACTACACTACTACACTACACTACTACACTACACTACACTACTACACTACACTACTACACTACACTACTACACTACTACACTACACTACTACACTACACTACTACACTACACTACACTACACTACTACACTACACTACTACACTACACTACACTACTACACTACACTACTACACTACACTACTACACTACACTACACTATACTACACTACTACACTACACTACACTACTACACTACACTACTACACTACACTACTACACTACTACACTACACTACTACACTACACTACACTACACTACACTACTACACTACACTACACCACTACACTACACTACTACACTACACTACTACACTACACTACACTACACTACACTACTACACTACACTACACTACACTACACTACTACACTACACTACACTACACTACTACACTACACTACACTACTACACTACACCACTACACTACACTACTACACTACACTACACTACACTACTACACTACACTACTACACTACACTACACTACACTACACTACTACACTACACTACACTACACTACTACACTACACTACACTACTACACTACTACACTACACTACTACACTACACTACACTACTACACTACACTACACTACAACACTACACTACACCACTACACTACACTACTACACTACACTACACTACACTACTACACTACACTACACTACTACACTACACTACACTACTACACTACACTACTACACTACTACACTACACTACACTACTACACTACACTACACCACTACACTACTACACTACACTACACTACACTACTACACTACACTACACTACTACACTACACTACACTACACTACTACACTATACGACTACACTACACTACACTACACTACTACACTACACTACACTACTACACTACACGACTACACTACATTACTACACTACACTACTACACTACACTACACTACTACACTACACTACACTACTACACTACACTACTACACTACACTACACTACTACACTACACTACACTACACTACACTACTACACTACACTACACTACACTACACTACTACACTACACTACTACACTACACTACACTACTACACTACACTACACTACTACACTACTACACTACACTACTACACTACACTACACTACTACACTACACTACACTACTACACTACTACACTACACTACTACACTACACTACTACACTACACTACTACACTACACTACACTACACTACACTACTACACTACTACACTACACTACACTACACTACTACACTACACTACACTACACTACTACACTACACGACTACACTACACTACACTACACTACTACACTACACTACACTACTACACTACACGACTACACTACATTACTACACTACACTACACTACTACACTACACTACTACACTACACTACACTACTACACTACACTACACTACACTACTACACTACACTACACTACACTACTACACTACACTATACTGTTATAAATATTCCATTTGAAACACTACAACATTTCACAACGCGCTCTCAGACTGATAATGAAGTAATGAAGGTAAGAAAGAAACAAGCATTCATTTGAAAAGAGTTGCAGGACGACCTGAAAGCAGCAGGAGCACCGGTTACCCAGAGAACAATAAAAAAACTGCCCCACAACCATCTTCTACAGTGAATGCTTAACTCCTCTGCTAAAAAAAATGTAAGCAGAGATGTTTCTCTAAACGCATTTAGAGAAATCAATGAACAATGTGAAAATATACTGTGGTTAAAAGAAAAAGGAATAGAGTTGTTTGGCAGTATTGTTCACCCACAGTGAAGCGCGGTGGTGGGAGCATCACGATATGGGGCTGATTCTCTGCACACGTCACTGTGGCGTTACATGCCTTCGAAGGAAACATGACTAGAGCGATGTACCGAGGCGTGATGTTTCCACAAGACAACGCCCCAAACACACAGCCACAATAACTCAGGAAGACCTTTCCTGAATCGAATCCCAGTGAAAATTTATGGAGGATTTTGAAATTGCGAGACCATCAGAGGGACCATCATAACCGAGATTTGCCGAGAGGAGTGGATCAAACATTGAACGGACTATTACACGTCTTCTCTTGGAGAGATCTTTGTTGGTCTCCACTCCTGTGCAGGGAAAAATGATCTTAAATTTCCTCCATTTGTGACCTGGTTCTGTGACCTTTTCCAGCCTGATGAGCTTCAACAACTCTTTATCTGAGGTCCTCAGAAATCTCCTTTGTTCATGCCATGATGCACTTCCACAAACACGTGTTGTGAAGATCAGACTCTGATAGATCCCTGTTCTTTAAATAAAACAGGACGCTCACTCACTCACTCACACCTCATCGTCATCCCATCCATTAAAAACACCTGACTCTAATCTCACCTTCAAATTAAACTGATAATCCTAGAGGTGCACATACTTTTCCCACTCACTCACAGATGTGGAATACTGGATCATTTTCCTCATTAAATAAACGACCAAGTGTAATATTTCTGTCTGATTTCTTTAACTGGGTCCTCTTTGTTCACTTGTAGGACTCGTGTGAAAATCTGATGATGTTCTGAGTCATATTTCTGCACAAATATAGATCATTCTAAAGGGTTCACAAACTTTCAAGCACTACCGTAGACATAATATCCACCAATTAGTGTTCTAGTAAAGCCTTTAACCTGACAAGTCTGAGAGCCTATTGTTCATTTTAAGCAGAATAGAAAGCTTTGAACGTTCCTTTACACGGTCTGTTTGTGTGCGAGCGTTCCGTATTTAATTATACACCGACTTTACATGAATATAAAGTGTAAAAATAAACAACTGACCACGCTGTGAGCTCTGAATTACACAATCTGTAATACTGTGACCTCTTGTAGTGTAGTGTGTGTATATGTGTGTGTGTGTGTGTGTGTGTGTGTGTGTGTGAAGTGTTTGGCTTTCCATTGCTTTCCCTCTTCAAACCAGCTGGTCTTTTTCTCAGCCAACACTATAAAAACTCCATCGGAGCCTTGTAATAAGCAGAGCGAGGTGGAGGAGTCTCACACACACACACACACACACACACACACATGGACGCACACACATTCTGCAATAAATGCACTTAAGAAAAGTGAATTTATTAAAAATAAATGTACTCAAACATTATAACTGCGCTGTAGCTGTGTGTGTGTGTGTGTGTGTGTGTGTGTGTGTGTGTGTGTGTGTGCAGAATAACACACACTCTGTCTCCCTCTTCAGCAATTCAAGGCCATGCTGATGTCTGTTCTTACCTGTGTGTGTGTGTGTGTGTGTGTGTGTGTGTGTGTGTATAATTACCTGGTCTGTTTCTATGGGAACGGCTTAGGTTGTGCGTGGACGTCTAACAAGCTGAAACCCATCACTTTCAATCGGCCCTTGGGAGAAACGTGCGTGTGTGCATGTGTGTGTGTGTGCATGTTTGTGTGTGTGTGTGTGTGTGTGTGTGTGTGTGAGTGTGTGTGTGTGAGTGAGTTGCCTTCCTGCAACGTCTCAGTTATACATATTTTTCAGAATCAGCAGATCCGAACTGAAATGTTTCCCTCCTGCGTTTGCACACAATAAAGTCACATAGCGAACACACACACACACACACACACACACACACGCACACACACGCACATTCACCGCAGGTTATACACACTGTACTGTATATAATCTGATATACACTATACTGTATTATAACCTGCACTACATATTGAACCATAAAAGTATTGGCACCCTTTAATTCTTTCTTTCTTATCATATTATCGTTTCTATAGTAACAGCTACTTTAGGGAGCTGTACTGCAGACGTGGCACACGTAAATAAAAACCTGTGTATTCGCTGATACGGTGAAGCGCTGTGTTTAGTCAACATTTAAGGAAGGAGTCTCCAGTGTCAGCACTTGCTGTACAATACAAATATTCAAAATGACACGATTACTAATTCACTGTTCCTGGTCCTCCTTCAAGCTTTGATTAGAGACAGTATTGCTGTATGTATGTGTGTGTGTGTGTGTGTGTGTGTGTGTGTGTGTGTGTGTGAAGCAGGTCAGCTACAGGTTAATGCTGTAAAAGGTCTTTTCTGGCAGCGGAGAATAAAAGCAGCTCCTGTGTTCATTTATCTGCCAAACGCCCAGTAACAACACTCCGTGTGTGTGTGTGTGTGTGTGTGTGTGTGTGTGTGTGTGTGTGTGTGTACAGAAACCACAGGCCTCTTTAGGTCTCAAGACTTCACTGCAGCTTCAGGAGTGTTTCCTAAAATATCTTCATTACCTTCATCTACAGGGCGCCATTAATGTCCTGCTATCTGTCTGTCTGTCTGTCTTTCTGTCTGTCTGTCTATCTATCTATCTGTCTTTCTTTCTGTCTGTCTTTCATTCTGTCTTTCTTTCTTTCTGTCTATCTTTCTTTCTTTCTGTCTTTCTTACTGTCTATCTGTCTATCTGTCTTTCTGTCTTTCATTCTTTCTGTCTGTCTTTCTTTCTGTCTATCTGTCTTTCTGTCTGTCTTTCTTTCTGTCTATCTATCTATCTGTCTATCTGTCTTTCTTTCTTTCTTTCTGTCTTTCTTTCTGTCTATCTGTCTTTCTTTCTGTATTTCTTTCTTTCTGTCTATCTGTCTTTCTGTCTGTCTTTCTTTCCTTCTGTCTTTCTGTCCATCTATCTATCTGTCTATCCGTCTTTCTGTCTGTCTTTCTTTCTTTCTGTCTTTCTTTCTGTCCATCTGTCTGTCTGTCTTTCTTTCTGTCTTTCTTTCTGTCTATCTGTCTGTCAGTCTTTCTTTCTGTCTATCTGTCTTTCTGTCTTACTTTCTTTCTGTCTGTCTTTCTTTCCTTCTGTCTTTCTGTCCATCTATCTATCTGTCTATCCGTCTTTCTGTCTGTCTTTCTTTATTCCTGTCTTTCTTTCTGTCTTTATTCCTGTCTTTCTTTCTGTTTTTCTTTCTGTCTGTCTGTCTGTCTTTCTTTCTGTCTTTCTTGTGTATATTCCTGTTATGTTGGACATTTTCAGTCTTTGTATGTTCCTTCCTTCACATTCCTTTTTGAAACACTCACTCCCCCTGTTCTTTCTCCCTGGTGTGTGTGTATGGATGTGAACGTGTGAGAGAGTTTGGTGTCACACTCTGCGCTGTGTGTGTGTGCTCTCTCATCACACTTCTATTCACGGACTGAAATGTTTCTCTGTTTCTCTTCAGCTGTGAGTTATCGAGGTTTTAGGATCAACACTCTGCGTATGAAAGAGGATCTTCAGCGTTCCCGCTACAGTTCAATGTGATGTAGATTAGCTCCTGAATCTCAATACCCCGCTCCTCCAATCTGCACCGATCACTGACAATTTCCCTGCACTCGTCTTTCATCAGCGTTCATTTCACTGCCACCTTCTCACCGCGCGCCGCCAAGTCACACACGGAATACGGATAACGGAGGAGAGAGGAGAGAGGAAGACGAGAAGAGAGAAAGATGAGGAAAGAGAAGGATAAGGAGAGAGAAAGATGAGAAGAGAGAAAGATTAGGAGAGAGGAAGATGAGAAGAGAGAAAGATGAGGAAAGAGAAGGATAAGGAGAGAGAAAGATGAGAAGAGAGAAAGATTAGGAGAGAGGAAGATGAGAAGAGAGAAAGATGAGGAGAGAGGAAAATGAAGAGAGGATAAGATGCAGAGAGAGGAAGACGAGGAGAGAGGAAGATGAGGAGAGAGAAAGATTAGGAGATAGGAAGATGAGAAGAGAGAAAGATGAGGAGAGAGGAAGACGAGGAGAGAGGAAAACGAAGAGAAGATAAGATGAGGAGAGAGGAAGACGAGGAGAGAGGAAAACGAAGAGAGGATAAGATGCAGAGAGAGGAAGACGAGGAGAGAGGAAAACGAAGAGAGGATAAGATGCAGAGAGAGGAAGATGAGGAGAGAGGAAGAGAAGAATAGAGAGGAAGATGAGGAGAGAGGAAGAGAAGAATAGAGAGGAAGACGAGGAGAGAGGAAGAGAAGAATAGAGAGGAAGACGAGGAGAGAGGAAGAGAAGAATAGAGAGGAAGACGAGGAGAGAGGAAGATGAGGAGAGAGGAAGATGAGGAGAGAAGAAGAGAAGAATAGAGAGGAAGATGAGGAGAGAGGAAGACGAGGAGAGAGGAAGATGAGGAGAGAGGAAGAGAAGAATAGAGAGGAAGATGAGGAGAGAGGAAGATGAGGAGAGAGGAAGATGAGGAGAGAAGAAGATAAGAATAGAGAGGAAGATGAGGAGAGAGGAAGATGAGGAGAGAGGAAGATGAGGAGAGAGGAAGAGAAGAATAGAGAGGAAGATGAGGAGAGAGGAAGATGAGGAGAGAGGAAGATGAGGAGAGAAGAAGATAAGAATAGAGAGGAAGATGAGGAGAGAAGAAGAGAAGAATAGAGAGGAAGATGAGGAGAGAGGAAGATGAGGAGAGAGGAAGACGAGGAGAGAGGAAGATGAGGAGAGAGGAAGAGAAGAATAGAGAGGAAGATGAGGAGAGAGGAAGATGAGGAGAGAGGAAGATGAGGAGAGAAGAAGATAAGAATAGAGAGGAAGATGAGGAGAGAGGAAGATGAGGAGAGAGGAAGATGAGGAGAGAAGAAGATAAGAATAGAGAGGAAGATGAGGAGAGAAGAAGAGAAGAATAGAGAGGAAGATGAGGAGAGAGGAAGATGAGGAGAGAGGAAGACGAGGAGAGAGGAAGATGAGGAGAGAGGAAGAGAAGAATAGAGAGGAAGATGAGGAGAGAGGAAGATGAGGAGAGAGGAAGATGAGGAGAGAAGAAGATAAGAATAGAGAGGAAGATGAGGAGAGAGGAAGATGAGGAGAGAGGAAGATGAGGAGAGAAGAAGATAAGAATAGAGAGGAAGATGAGGAGAGAGGAAGATGAAGAGAGAGGAAGATGAGGAGAGAGGAAGATGAGGAGAGAAGAAGATAAGAATAGAGAGGAAGATGAGGAGAGAGGAAGATGAGGAGAGAGGAAGACGAGGAGAGGAAGATGAAGAAAGAAGTAGATGAGGAGAGGAAGACGAGGAGAGGAAGACGAGAAGAGGAAGATGAAGAAAGAGGAAGATGAAGAAAGAGGAAGACGAGGAGAAGAAGATGAGGAGAAGAAGACGAGGAGAAGAAGACGAGGAGAGGAAGACGAGGAGAGGAAGATGAAGAAAGAGGAAGATGAAGAAAGAGGAAGACGAGGAGAAGAAGACGAGGAGAAGAAGACGAGGAGAAGAAGACGAGGAGAGGAAGACGAGGAGAGGAAGATGAAGAAAGAGGAAGATGAAGGAAGAGGAAGATGAAGAAAGAGGAAGACGAGGAGAGGAAGACGAGGAGAGGCAGATGAAGAAAGAGGAAGACGAGGAGAGGAAGACGAGGAGAGGAAGATGAAGAAAGAGGAAGACGAGGAGAGGAAGACGAGGAGAGGAAGACGAGGAGAGGAAGATGGTGCTCATGCTGAGGGGATTTTGTGGCAGAAATCTGTTGTGAGATTTACACAGATTCTTTCTTCCTTTCCATTTTCTCTCTTTCTGCTTTCCTCTTATTCTTTCTTTCCCTCTCGCTCTTTCATTTTTTCCTTTTTCTCTGTTTCTTCTATTTTCCATTTATTTCTTTTTCTTATGAAACAGAACATTTTCAAACCTTTACGTTTTTAACACAGCACAAATAACACACAAGATTCCCTTTATCCTCATGTCTATCTGTCTGTCTATCTGTCTCTCTATCTGTCTGTCTATCTGTCTGTCTATCTGTCTGTCTGTCTCTCTGTCTGTCTATCTATCTGTCTCTCTGTCTGTCTGTCTGTCTGTCTGTCTGTCTGTTGGTCTGCCTGCCTGTCTATCTGTCTATCTGCCTGTCTGTCTGTCTGCCTGTCTGTCAGGCCCCGTGTGAATGTCCTCAGGAGTGTGAGTGTAGTTGATGGTGTGATTATTACTCTTCACTGTGGGATTGATGTTTAGAGTAAATATGAGAGCTGTGAGTATTCAGTGTCGTGTTCAGTAGGTTTTCTCCGTAGCTGCTCTCGCTGAGGCGTCCTCGCGTCTGACATCACTTCTGTTTATCAAACCGCATCATAAGCAGATGGACGACACTGATGATCTGATCTAGTATGAGCTAGTTTATTGTTGATTGGATAGTGCGTGATATTTTTATCCAGTGTTCGAAATGTATCAAAGTTCTCGGGTGGCCCCGCCCCCATTGATATTCACCAACCAGGGTTTTGACATTGGTCTATTTTCCGTTTCAATATAAAATAAAATAAAAAACAGAAACAAAAAACCCCACAGTGACCTGATTATATAATTATTTAATTTAGTACTTATTTTATTTTTTCCCCTCATAATTATGTTAGATGGCTAGTTCCAACTGTCTGAAAGAAAGCTAACATAGCATTAGATAGCAAGAAAGACTACTTGCATATTAAAATTATAACCTACTGTAGTGTTCTAGTTCCAACTTGGACCCCCCCAAGTTCATTTTTGTGGCCTAATAGGGTGTGCCTTAACGCTTATGGGGTGTTCGGGACCCCCCCACCACCACCACCCAAAAAAAAAATCCCCACCCCCACCCCTGCTCTATTTATCTAATGTGTGCACATTTTTGTTGGCAATTGTGTTGCCAAAAAGAAGAGAGAAAAAAACAAGGAGACCCGCTCTGCTCTTGTTTATCTGTTTTTCACTTTCTCTCATTTTTATTTGCATTTTTTATTGTTTACCTTTTCTATTCACCTTCTTCTTCTTCTTCTTAATAATAATAATAGTTTTTAAAATATGCTTAAACTCATGGTGATATATTGTTGACAGTCTAAGAATCAGCGGTGAGGTCCATAGCGTGATTTAGTAGACAAGCAGACAAGAACGTACAAGGATAACGCATAAGCATAACGAACAGAAGAAGAATTCAGAGTGGAAACATGGAAACAAAGAAAACAAAGCGTGGCGTTAACTACACAAATACGCAATAAGTCACAATAGTACGGTTTAAACAGAGAACCTGTTCTCACAGAACAAGTGAACTCAATCAGGGAACACATAGATGACGGGATAGGGGGCGGAGACAGGACTAGAACAAAAACAAAAGCACACGTGTGAAGTGTGCTGGAAACCACAACTCAGACAGAGAGGGGAAATCTGTAGCATCCCCACTGGATTAGCGAATCAACATCTACTAAAGTGCATCTGATGTGCTGGAACTTAACATGTACACAAAACAGCTAAGGGGCCTTGAGAAATGTTTTGGGAACCAAAACTTTCCACCTGACATCCAGCACTGTATCTGACCCCTACCTTTTATCTTGCAAGTGGTGAGCTCATAAGATATCTCCACATCACCATGGCGGGCAGAGCCAGACTGGGTTATTTGGGTTTCACTCACCTGTGGACACCACCCCTAGGCCTGGCTCCAGGGTTGGGCCTCTGTAATCCTCCGTAACCAAGGTCTTCTTAGTACCTTTGTTTGGTTTCTTCCATCGGATCCATTCACCAAGGGTGGCCCTGCTGGGAGCATTGAGCTCACGGCGACATAACTCTGAGGTTCACCAACGTACACAAGTCCCTTCACCATGCCAAGGCCTCAATCCTCTGTCAGGTTGCTGTTTGTACTGTCTGTGATAGGGTGATGAGCTCGGCAATCCGGAAAAGCCTTTACTCTCTGCTATGAATCGAGAGGAGCCAGTTGAGGTGGTTTGAGTACCTTGCAAGGACTCCCCCTTGATAGAGCTGTATCAGGCATGTCTAGGATGGAGGATGTATCAGAATGGAGACCCCTGGGACAGACCCAGGACCTGCTGGAGTCTGGGGATCCCACAGAAGGAACTGAAACAAAACCAACAAAACCAAGTAACACACCAATGACAGGATTAGAACAGGAACAAACGCACACAGAGTGAACTAAATCAAGCATGTCCTACTGGATGGAGACCTCCGAGGTAGACCCAGGACCTGCTGGAGTCTGGGGATCACCCGGGAGGAGCTGGACCCCCAGTGATCTGCTGCAACCCTAAGCAGGAAAAGCAGAAGGAAAATGAATGAATGAATGAACTTCATGAACTTCATTAAGTAAAATGCAAATTTTATTATAATAATCAAGGTCCACTAATAGCAAGTCTCCTTGCGTACAATTGCATATGCGTACCGTGTAGTACATCTGTTTCTATGACTTGTCTTTGTATTTGTCATAGCATGTCATAGCACATCTGGTGAATGTTCCGGTTCAGAAGAACTTGTTTAGAATTGCTGGACTCCTGGAAGTTCATATCTTAACTTCTGCTCAGTTGAATTTTTTCACAATGTCGGGCATGTGGTCGTTTGTTCACATTGAAATGTACGTGATGTCGTTTATTAGCCTTGTTTTTGCAAAAGTTAAGTAAGCCGAAGCAGAAGAGAGTTAGCACCTCCGTCCTAGCAGCGAGACCACAGAGACGGAGGTTGTGTAAGAAGCTTGTGTAGGAGAGGCGTTGTGGCTTTCAGTCCCACACTGCATTTTTTTGTCATTCTGAAACTCAGCAAACAGGGAGAAAAAAAATCACTTGGCTCGATTTTCAGAGAAACCGACAGTGCTCGTTGCTGAGGGAGAAGTAGGACGAAGATTTAGGACGAAACCGACGGCTGCGGCTCCTCGGGCCAGGAGGTTTTCTATAAACAGATTCAAATGGCTTTGGGCCAATGCAGAAGGAATCCAGATCTCGGTGAAGGAAACTGAGCAGTGACATGCATCACTTCCTGACTGCAGATCTTTATTTCCTGTGACGATTCAGAGGACTTAGATGTGGTTAATGTTGGGTTTGTTGTAGGATTTGCACAACTACTAATTTTTACCAGTAATTCAGAAAAGTTGTTGACTATTTGAGTAATTATCTTTTCCATACAGTAATTAAATCAGGGCATCACTCATTTCAGACTGTTTTATTTGTGGGGAAGCGTCAATGCTTTAGTTACACTGTTAACTATGAAAGTAAATAAATCGGTGCAATAAATGTGTAAAGTGAAAATAAATAAATCAATCTGTGCATCATGTTACACTAGTTAAGGGTAATTCTTAAAATATGTTCATGTGGACGAACCGGCAGCTGAAATCGGTGCTTTTGAAACTGATAGTGTGGCCTGGAAACTCCTTATAGCATAGCTGCAATAAACAGTCATTTACATATTCACTAGCATCTCTCTCTCTCTCTCTCTCTCTCTCTCTCTCTCTCTCTCCAGAAAGTATAATCTCCTCTGACCTGAAGACCATCCTCTGCTGGAAAACTTAACAAAGCAGCAGCGCTGCAGCGCGCCTCGTCTTCAACCAGTCCAAGAGAACCCATGTCACACCCCTCTTCATCTCCCTCCACTGGCTTCCTGTAGCCGCCCGCATCAAATTCAAGGCCTTGATGCTCACCTACAAGATCTTGTCTGGAACAGCGCCCCCTACCTCAACTCTCTCCTGAAGGCCTACGTTCCCTCTCGCAATCTGCGATCGATTAGCGACCGACGTTTAGCAGTTCCAACTCAGCGTGGTGCAAGGTCTCTTTCCAGAACCTTCACACTAACTGTTCCTCAGTGGTGGAATGCACTTCCAATCTCAATCCGGACCGCAGAATCTCTCACCATCTTCAAAAAACAACTAAAGACCCACCTCTTCTATGAACACCTAACAAACTCATAATAATAATAAGAAAAAAATATATTTTTTTTAAATAATTAAAAAAAAGCACTTACACCTCTACTCTGCACTTTGCTTCTTCTGGAATTCAATTACTAGATCTTGTATGGTAGCACTACTTGTATTGTTCTCTGCTTGATATATCGCTTTGCTTGTGTCTTTCTCATTTGTAAGTCGCTTCGGATAAAAGCGTCTGCTAAGTGAATAAAAATGTAATGTAATGTAAAGCAGCAGAGGACCACTGGGGCACTGGCAGTGGTGGGGCAGAGGTGGGGCGGTGGTGGGACAGTGGTGGGACATTGGTGGGACAGTGCAGGGACAGTGGTGGGACAGTGGTGGGACAGTGGTGGGACAGCGGTGGGACAGTGCAGGGACAGTGGTGGGACAGTGCAGGGACAGTGGTGGCACAGTGGTGGGGCTGTGGTGGGACAGTGGTGGGACAGTTCAGGGACAGTGGTGGGACAGTGGTGGAACAGTGGTGGGACGGTGCAGGGACAGTGGTGGGACAGTGGTGGGGCAGTGGTGGGACAGTGGTGGGGCAGTGGTGGGGCAGTGGTGGGATAGTGCAGGGACAGTGGTGGGGCAGTGGTGGGACAGTGCAGGGGCAGTGGTGGGGCAGTGGTGGGACAGTGCAGGGACAGTGCAGGGACAGTGGTGGGACAGTGGTGGAACAGTGGTGGGATAGTGGTGGGGCAGTGGTGGGACAGTGCAGGGACAGTGCAGGGACAGTGGTGGGACAGTGGTGGAAGAGTGGTGGGGCAGTGGTGGGGCAGTGGTGAGACAGTGCAGGGACAGTGCAGGGACAGTACAGGGACAGTGGTGGGACAGTGGTGGGGCAGTGGTGGGACAGTGGTGGGGCAGTGGTGAGACAGTGCAGGGACAGTACAGGGACAATGGTGGGACAGTGGTGGGACAGTGGTGGAACAGTGGTGGGGCAGTGGTGGGGCAGTGCAGGGACAGTGCAGGGACAGTACAGGGACAGTGGTGGGACAGTGGTGGAACAGTGGTGGGGCAGTGGTGGGACAGTGGTGGGACAGTGGTGGAACAGTGGTGGGGCAGTGGTGGGGCAGTGGTGGAACAGTGGTGGGACAGTGCAGGGACAGTGCAGGGACAGTGCTGGGACAGTGGTGGGACAGTGGTGGGACAGTTGTGGGACAGTTGTGGGATAGTTGTGGGATAGTTGTGGGATAGTTGTGGGACAGTTGTGGGACAGTTGTGGGACAGTGGTTAATGGCTCTGGGTTACTGATCAGAAGGTCAGGAGTTCAAGCCCCAGCACTGCCAAGCTACCACTGTTAGAGTCGACACTGTTAGTCGCTCTGGATAAGGACATCTGCCAAATGCCATAAATGTAAATGTAAAAGTGCCGTGATTGTTAGAAAGTGCTGACACTGGGGACTCCTTCCATAAATGTTACATAATAAATGTCTCCTAACAAAGAAACATCACATCAACGATTCTACCTTTTACTTTACTTTTTTTTATCACCTTTTTTTTTATTACTAGTCTCAGATTACCTGTAGCATCCGCCATACACACAGTGCCCTGTGAGCCAGCTGTTACTATAGAAACAATAACGTACTAGAAGGAGCGCTTTAATATAAACCTGTCGTTCACGTTACAGCCGGTTCTACAGAAATAATGCACCTCTTCTGACCAATCAGGTTCAAGATTTCAACCGCACTGTGTTATAACTAGCTTCAACACACAACAATAAAAATTGTGTGAGGAATTCGTTTGGGAATGCACATCCCTCGGAATGTTAGTGCTAGTGTAAGTGAAAAAAATGACTTTTCCCCAACATGCTCTTGGTTTCATCTAGTGTGAAATATTTGCAGAATAAAAAAAAACCTGCATTCAGCTATGTTCTTTACCGTCTGTTTAATCGACCGCGCCAACTAGTCCACATCCCCACAGCGGCCACAACTGACAGTCCGCTAGTCCACTTCGTGACATTTATTTTGTGGAGGGATTTTATTGTTTTGTGTGCATGAACAATCTGTTATGGGTTGTTTTTTTTTTAAGAGCTCTACAATTAGTATTCGTTCACACACATCTTTATAAATGAGACCCTTAGATCTCAGCAGGGTTTGTTTTGCATCTCAAACGCTGTCCGTCCGCTGATTTAATAAGATCTATGGTAGCTACAACCCGGTTTGTAAATCAGTTTCCACTTTCTATGAAGGTCGTAATTATAAATGAAATGTGAACATCACATGACAACACGTCATGTGAATCGAATTGTTCAGTGTTTATAACGCATTATATCACGAATACCATAGAACCCGAGCATTTTCGCGTAGTACAACGTCAGACCTGTGTACATTAGTGAAAGATTTATACCAATGAGATGATCAAGATGATCATGCTCTTCTGTATGAGTCTGGTTCCTCTCAAGGTTTCTTCCTCTTAACATCTCAGGGAGTTTTTCCTCACCACCGTCTCCACCGGCTCGCCCAATAGGGATAAATTCACACACTTAAAATCGCTATCCTGTGTTTATATGTTTCTGTAAAGCTGCTCTGAGACAACGTCCGTTGTTAAAAGCGCTACACAAATAAAATGGAATTGAATTGAATTGAATACTCTACTACTCAACATTACACCTTCTGGTAGAACTTATGAGTGTTTATACACAGCTTCTGTTTTTCCTGAAGGTTGCCGTAATGCGTCTTTATGTCAGAAAGTGAAATATATGTTTTGCCCGAGTCTGCACTTCTTACGCTCCATAGGCTGTATTGATCTATTTAACTTTCAAAACAGAACTTTATGGGTGATTTGTGGAAAGAACGAGCGCCTGAGTTCGGTGTTTACAGCCGTCAAATCGTCCTGATCCTTTACACTCCATCTCCACACTGCCGGCTTTCTCCAGACCCAGACGAGTGCAGACCTTGTGGTTGTAGCTCAGGACTGGACAAGGCCGAGAAACGTGAGCGTGAGCAGCAGGTGTTGGCTTCTGGGATCGTGTTGAGTTTTAATGAGATGTTTTTGATGGCAGACCAGCTCCCACATTCACATTCCACATTCTGAGGAAAGTGACGGAACGTTAAGAACCACTTCCTGACGACCGCAAATGTCAACAGCTGGATGGCGTCGTGTGAACGGGAGCGGCTGTAGAGCGTCTCCGTGTCACTCCAGACGTTTTATTGAGGATAAACAGTGTGTTGAGCAGGCCATGGGAATTAGACAGCGACCAACATGCATTCAGTCATACGTAAACGACTTTAATATACTGTATAGACTGACGATGAAAATAACGTCTCGGTTTTTCACACATTTGTTCGTTTGGAAGACGAAATCCATCAGAAAATCCATCAGAATACCACAGGTACTCAACCAGGGTACTAATATGTTTGTATGTCAGTAAGGAAAAGCAACATATTGTGTAAAAATGACAAAATATTAGTATTTTCTGTCAGGGATTAGCTGCAAGAACAGAAGCAAGTGCAGCAGTTAAAGTCTCCAGAAGAACTGCGTTAGATTCTCCATCATTACCAGCTAATGTTGCTTGTAAAACTGCAAAGTGTCGCCACACCATCTACTGATTTTGTTTAGTTTAGTCCTGTTCGCTGTACTCTTTACAGTAGCTTTTCTTTTATGTTGAAAACATTTCATTTCTTTATTTTTGAAGGCATTTTTGCTTTACACGTGCTTAAGACACTTGCACAGTACTGTACTGTATGTACCTACAGTATGTACCTACATGTGTATGTACATGTATACAGTATGTTTAAGGGAAATAATCGTCGATGCCACTCTTAAGATGATCATTTTTTATTAAAAAAACAGCACGTCCGATCATTTATTTAACAAAGAAAAACGTGTTCTGTAAAGAGATGTTTATTTAATGTTCTTGGAAGGAGTCTCCAGTGTCAGCGCTTTGGAACCGTCAGAGGTAAAGCTTTAAGAAACATCACGTTTTCCGACATCTTCAGGACAGAAGTGTTTACGCGTCTTTGCATGAGAAGCTGCGTTGTTTTTTTGTTTGTTTGTTTGTTTGTTTGTTTTTTTAATCTTATTAACTTCAAGAGAAAGAATAAAGAGAGGCTGGTGTGGGAACGACTGAGCTAACATCTGTCACAGATGTTCCACAACATTAAACATAACTATAAATGGATCAAAACTATGATGAGGAGGTATAAGAGGAATAAAACATTTCGCTGTAGGGAAATCATCAACTGCAGGGAGGTAGCAGTAACTCCACTTCATCGCACCACCCCCTCCTTTTATTATGTTTGTTGTAAGGAGGGTTTTATTCCTTGCAAAGAGCTTTGTTTCGCCAATAAACAATTCTCTCCTCTTTTATTCAACCCATGTACTTCATTTTTCATCCTCGCTCCTGTGGATTGTTATTCTACCCGAGTCGCGGCACTCCAAGACAAACTTCTATCACAATCCAATATTTTCTGAATGTGATTCATCCGCTAAGCCACTCAGCCGTTCCTCCACTTTGGGATTCTGTGTGTTACTACAGCCGGTAATGTGGCGAGGAACTGGGCTTCGTTCCTCGGTGCAGATTTCCTGATAGCTGGAGACGGATGGAAGGTCGAGTGGATTGGTGAGACAGAGAAGGCCGCCGGTGATGGTACGATCTGATAACAAGCTCACTTTAAATCCATGAATATTTACAGCGGTGGATCAGTGGTTAAGGCTCTGGGTTACTGATCAGAAGGTCAGGAGTTCAAGCCCCAGCACTGCCAAGAAACCACTGTTGGGCCCTTGAGCAAGGCCCTTAAACCACAACTGCTCAGTTGTATAAATGAGATAAATGTAAGTCGCTCTGGATAAGGGTGTCTGCCAAATGCCGTAAATGTAATGTAAATGTACAGTCACATGGCCCGGATAACAGATAATCCTCCTCTTGATGAATCCTATTGATGTGTATGATGTTAGATAGATAGATAGATAGATAGAGTAATGTCTACCAAGAAAACTTTTCCCACACCATTATTACCACCACCACCAGTCCAATTTTCATGCGTCTGTAGAGTCACTTCCTGACTGAAGTGGAACCCGTTGTAGTCTCCTGCTGCTGTAGTTCATCCACCTCAAGGTTTCAGTGTTCTGAGATGCTTTTCTGCTCACCATAGATGTGCTCACCAAAGAGTGGCTATTTGAGTCACCGTAGCCTTCATGTCAGCTCGAACCAGCCTGGCCATTCTCCTCTAACCTCTCTCATCAACAGGGCCAGCGAAATTGGGTGATTTGTGTGTGTGTGTGTGTGTGTGTGTGTGTGTGTGTGTTTGTATTTCACACCATTCTTTGTAAACTCTAGACACTGTTGTGTATGAAAATCCCAGAAGATCGTCAGTTTCTGAAATACTCAATCTGGAACCAGCAACTATGCCACGGTCAAAGTCACTGAGGTCACATGGGATTTTTTTTTTCTCCCACTCTGATGTGAAATTTAACACCAACTGTATCTGCCTTTGTTTTTATGCATTGCGTTGCTGCCACATGATTGGCTGATTGGATAATGGCATGAATGAACAGGTGTACAGCTGTTCCTAATAAAGTGGATCCTAGTCAGCTGCACCTATGCGATTTGCAGACGGCTGCATACTTTTTATCCATTTCTAGTTACATATAATGTTGTTGAACGTCCGTGAAACAAGTTAGTTCCTGTTCTCATTTACCTTCTCTCATTCCCTGGAAGTCCTGAAAAGATCCGTGCAGATTGCTACCTCAGTTGTTTAAACAGCTACGCTGAGCGTATAATCACAAACTGCTGAGCTTCAGTGATGTGTTTCAGCAGTAGAAGGATTTCAGCAGGGTGTGACTGAGCTCAGGGGAAGACACAGTGCTTCTGTTGAGTGTCTAGTTTCCTTGGCTGGAAAATCTCGTAAGCAGGATCATGACAGTGATAAATCACTACAAGTCCTCCATTGTTCCGAATGCAGGTGTTGAGCAGCTTCTAGCTGGAGTTACTGTTCAGGCTGACGTTAAATCCCTGCTGTGTGTTTGGCGTGTTTTAAAGTTGACTCCAGGGCGTTTTCGGTCTCTCACACATGGTGGAAAATTGTCCCGGGCCAACAGTGGAGACACACTGAACGAGAGCTTACGAAACATGTTATTATTCATTTAATGCATCACCGCAGTGTCACGATTCAACGTACAGACGGAAGCAAGCACAGATTCTTAAACATATATTAACCAACAAACAGACGAAACACTCTACAAAGACAAAATACGGCAGCATGGACAAAGTTGTAGTGAGACGATAACACGAGACAAAGTGTGCGCTGCAAACTGTGACTATATACAAGAGTGCTAATTACCAGGAACGTGAATCAGGTGCAGGTGGTCATGTGACAATAAAGCAGTGGCTGTTGGGAACTGTAGTTCAGAGTTCCCGTACTGATTTCATGACACGCAGGTTTAAACGTGTAGTAACGTGTATTATTCAAAAACGCCACGTGAACAGTGATGCGTGACAGAAGAAGAGCCGGACACGCAGGATGAAGAGGCATACAGGAAGCTAAACAGGAAGGTTTCACGACAGGATCTGATTTGACAGGATGCATGCCCTGAATGATGTCATTATTCATCCACGCATTGTCATAACAGGAAGACAAACACCAGCTAATGCCCCGACGCGACTGTGCTAGGGTTTCTGAGCTGTGTTGACTAACTGAGAAGGTTCTGATGCTGTTTAAGGCCAGAGGCACGAAAAAGATGATTGGCTCTAACTGGCTATTAAGAGAAGAAAATCAGAGCAGGATGAGAGGAATCGAAACAGGCAAAGCCAACATGGTTCTGAAGTCATTCGCAGTAAAATTCAATCAGTTCGATCTGTCTGATTTTTGTAGTCACCGAGCTCAGCACAAATAAGCCGCCCGCAGCGCTACGGCACACACATCCATGATGTCATAAATTGTGTTTACTTTGCCATATGTGTTTTATTTCGGTTCATGTCCTGTCTCCGACTGTTTTTTTCCTCCTCATGTGTCTACATTACTCGCACCTGTTTTCAGTTGTATATTTAAACACTCGTGTGTCTTTGTTCCACATGAAGGATCGTTCTGACGCTACCAAGCCGTTTCGTCCTGTATTGTTACGTTCCGTCCATCTTGATCCGGTTCTGTTTCCTGATCTGTGTGTTTCGGATGCTCCCTGGTACTGTTGTTCGTTGATCACCCGACCTCCTGATTCTGAGTGATGTAATCCTTTGCGTGATATAATGTAACGTAATACAATGTAACACAGTGTAACATAGATTTTGTGAACAAAAGCACTTCTGAGGCAGCATTAGGGTTTAATAAAGCGCGGCTAAATTACACACGGCCGAGCGCAATGACAGCGAAATAATGAGGAACAGCGGGAGTGGAGTCATCCTCATAAACAATTAAAGATTAAGGTCAGTACTCTGAGACACAACAAAATAGGCACGACTAAAAGAACCCAAATGTTCAGCAACAAACAAGGCTTCCTGCAGATGACGTCGTCTCATCTGTACAGCGCGATGCACTCTTTTAAGAAGCATTTAAAAGCACATTCAAATCTGTTTCATTTGGCACTTACAGTAACTTGATAGTTTTGGTATGTGTACTTTCATTTTTTATAGTTTCACATTGTGGGTCCACCTGCTAGGAATTTATTTTCTGGTAGCCATCACTGTTAGCTTCAGGGTTGAATCTGATCTTTTCATTTTGGTCTTTTCATCTGATAACTGAACATCATTTATGTTTGTATTAAAGCGCACCTATTATGGATTTGAAACGTGCCTAAGTTTGTTTAAGATCTCATACGATAGATTTTCCTGCATCCGAGCTCAAAAAACACTTTAACGTGCTCGTAATTTAAACTCCAGCGTTACCTTTATTCCCCCCAGTGTCACAAACGACTCGTTAAATGATCCATTCTAAATGATTCGTTCTAAACTCCTCCTTTCGGAGAGCATACTCTGCTCTGATTGGTCACATGTCCCAGTCCATTGTGATTGGTCTACCGCTGTCAGCGTGTGTTGAAAAGGAAACGCCCACTACTGTAACGAGTTTCAGCTCTGTCTGTTCACGAGCAGAGGCGGGGGTTTTTTTGTTACAAACCTACGCAGGTTAGTACAGGAAGTAAAGTCTGGAATCACTAACGAGTCGTTTCAGCCGTTCAGGATCGGGTCCTTCTTTTGGGAGTCGTGCACTTTTATTTTTGAAACTTTGCAGACGTTTTTACATTCACAAACCGCTCAATAACACACTGCATGTTTGAAAACCCATAATAGGTGCACTTTAAAGGCCTAGCTGTTGGTTTCTACCATCGCTAATCCTCAAAACTTCAATTTCTAATCCTCATAGTAGCCGCTTAGCTCGAAGGATTCGGCCTCCATTTTTCAAAACAGCAAGTAATCAATTTGTGGGCGGAGCTTGTGACCGGCCAATTACCCGCCGAGCCTCAGTGTCAAATGCTCCTAGTCTTCACGCGCCGACACTTTAGCAGAATTGTGATCAGGGTGTAGATTGCAGTAGGGAGGTGAATACGCAGGCTTTTCCAGCAGGCGCTAAATATAGAGCTGTCTGTTAACAGTGTTAGCGCTCACTGGCCGAGTCTCTGAACACTCGCAGCTCTGTGTCAGCGCACCGCAGGAATTTCTGATGGTGTAATATGAAAACCAGGGGCCTCCTGTGGACCAACACTCACTCTCTATCTTCATACAGACACAGAGAAAGAGAGAGAGAGAGAGAGAGAGAGGTGGAAATGTAAACATCTCACTCACCCTGTGTATGTGTATAGTGGATGATGGATGTGAAAGAGGCTCTAGGCTGTGGGCGAGGAGATCTCGAAGCCATGGGTGGCTGTCTGGACTGAGGGAAAAGGATCAATTACAAAGCCTGAGCAAGAAATGAGACGGAAATTATGATCTGGTGCTTGTGCCAGAACGCTGGGGGTTTTGTTTCAAGTAGCGCTGCAATAAGGAGCTGAAATAATTACAGTGTGTCTGCTTTTAAAAAAAAAAATGTAACTTTATGTTGTTCTAATAAACTGTAGGAGGTTTTAATAGTTTCCTCTTTATGGCTGGAAGTAAGAAATAATCTCTGATAGAAACAAAGCTGATGAAAAAGTGTGCACGTCAAAAATATCATCATAAAAACAAATATAAAAATATTACTAAAATATTTTTTAATGAAATTTGGTGGTGTTTGATGGTGAATGTTGGTATCTGATGGTGTTTGATGGTGGATGTTGGTATCTGATGGTGTTTGATGGTGGATGTTGGTATCTGATGGTGTTTGATGGTGGATGTTGGTTTCTGATGGTGTTTGATGGTGAATGTTGGTTTCTGATGGTGTTTGATGGGGAATGTTGGTATCTGATGGTGTTTGATGGTAAATGTTGGTATATGATGGTGCTTGATGGGGAATTTTGGTATCTGATGGTGTTTGATGGTGAATGTTAGTATCTGATGGTGTTTAATGGGAATGTTGGTATCTGATGGTGTTTGATGGTGCATGTTGGTATCTGATGGTGTTTGATGGGGAATGTTGGTATATGATGGTGTTTGATGGTGAATGTTAGTTTCTGATGGTGTTTGATGGGAATGTTGGTATCTGATCGTGTTTGATGGTGCATGTTGGTATCTGATGGTGTTTGATGGGGAATGTTGGTATATGATGGTGTTTGATGGTGAATGTTAGTTTCTGATGGTGTTTGATGGGAATGTTGGTATCTGATGGTGTTTGATGGTGCATGTTGGTATCTGATGGTGTTTGATGGGGAATGTTGGTATCTGATGGTGTTTGATGGTGAATGTTAGTTTCTGATGGTGTTTGATGGGAATGTTGGTATATGATGGTGTTTGATGGTAAATGTTGGTATCTGATGGTGTTTGATGGTGCATGTTGGTATCTGATGGTGTTTGATGGCGAATGTTGGTATCTGATGGTGTTTGATGGTGAATGTTAGTTTCTGATGGTGTTTGATGGGGAATTTTGGTATCTGATGGTGTTTGATGGTGAATGTTGGTATATGGTGGTGTTTGATGGCGAATGTTAGTATCTGATGGTGTTTGATGGGGAATGTTGGTATCTGATGGTGTTTGATGGGGAATGTTGGTATCTGATGGTGTTTGATGGGGAATGTTGGTATCTGATGGTGTTTGATGGGGAATGTTGGTATCTGATGGTGTTTGATGGTGAATGTTGGTATATGATGGTGTTTGATGGTGAATGTTAGTATCTGATGGTGTTTGATGGTGAATGTTGGTATATGATGGTGTTTGATGGTGAATGTTAGTATCTGATGGTGTTTGATGGTGAATGTTATTAGTTATTATTAGATATTAGTTACATTTAACATATAGTACATTGATGATGTTACATGAAGTTCATGATTCACTCAAACACTGAGAAATTCACAACCGGAATATCTAAGCATCTTGCAGGATGATCACAGCATGCGATATCACATTTTAAGATTAGCCGTGATTGCTAAAGAAATGATAGAGTACCGCTGGAGTGTAATAAATATTCAAGATGTCTTGTGGTTGTCTTTTTTTTTTTGCTTTGACTTGGACCAGCACAAACTCTCTGATTGCTGTGATTAACACAAACTTTTGGCGGCGCACTTGTTTATCTGTACACTAGAACTATTCGCATGCCTCAGTGCATCTGAATTCATCTCCATTCTGTTCTCTCACCTCTGTCTGTGCTTTCTATTCTCCTCGTGCTCATTTATTTATGAATTATTTTGTTGTTGTTGCGTGCTTGTCTGTTTAATCCCACTGCAAACACAGAATGCTGAAGTACCTGAGACTTCGAGAATACAAAAGGTCTGAGTAACCATTATAATCATCTGTTTCTGTCCATCATTCTCTCAGACTCTCTCACTCTGTCCTGTTTGTATGTTCTCCCGGTGTTTCCGGGGATTCCTCTGGGGGTTCCTCTTTTTTCCTACCCCTAGTCCAAAGGCATGCGTTGTAGGCTGATTGGCATCTCTAAATTGTCCGTAGTGTGTAAAAGGGTGTGTGAGTGTGCTGGCACCCCGTCCTGGGTGTCCTTCACCTTGTGCCCCGAGTCCCCTGGGATATGCTCCAGGCTCCCTGTGACCCTGTATAGGGTAAGCCCTACAGAAGATGGATGGATGTTAGTATTCAGTTGTGAATGTTGATGTTTATGATTTCTAATTGAGAATACTGGTATATGGTGATGGTAAACGATGGTGTTTTGGAGAAAAAGAAGTGAGTGGTGTTTGTGTTCACTGGTATTCATTCTTGTTTGATGGTGGACGTTGGTATTTCTATTGGTAACCATTGATGAGTGTTGGTGTCTGATCATGAAGGTTTACTGCTTGATTGTGAATGTTGGTTGGTGTGTTGGAGAACATAGAGTTGTTGGTGTTTGCTCTTCCATGGTGTTTGGTGGTGAATGTTGGAACTTCCTGGAGTATTATGGTATGTAACGGAGAATGGGAAGTCAGTGTGTATTTGGCTAACAGACTGTAAATGGTCTGTCCTGTGAAAACTCAGTGAGCTCTTTGAGAACTCTTCCCGGTATTTATCTACCTGGTATTGAGCAGTGAGGTGATGGATAAATGTGTGGTTGAGTGCGCATACACAAACTCTGTTTACTCATCTCCTGAAGACAGCTGAATGAATTTGATAGAGCATGTGAGAGACACTGAGATTATATACTGTGACACTAAGAGCCACTTGAAGATGTATTACGGTCCTATTACAATAAACAAAAACCAAAGACAAACAGCGATCGTGGCAGAGGAGAGCTACAGTACATCTTGTGTGTAGACAAGAATAACAATGCAAGACAAAACAAAAAATAGTGCATAAGTATTCACCCCCACTTATATTTGTCCAGTGTTACAACCTAGAACTTTTATTAGTATTTGATGTCATGAATCTACACAAAATAGCCCAGAGTAACCCATTGAAGTGGGAAAATAAAACCTCATCAAAAAAGCTTGCAAAATTATTTACACATGTAAAAACCTAAGCGTTTTGTGACTGAATCAGTATTCACACCTGCTGCTGAGAAACCCCATACATGAGTTCTGGGGAAACCAGACTGGAGTTGACCTGAGGCAATTAAAGTGAGCCCAGAATTCATTAGAGAACATAGCCAACAACAAACAGCATGACGAGGACCACACGGAGGTATGAAAACAGGTCCTGGAGAAAGTTCTGGAAAAGTATTAATCGAGGGCTGACTCCAAAAAAAATATCTATAAATATCCCGCGTAGGGTGTGTCATTAAATCAATTACTAAAGACGGAAAGAATATGACACAGCTGCCTAGAGGAGGCCAGTGAACGGGTAAAGAAGGGAAGGGATTAGACAGAGAATCAAAACGCTCAACACGATGCTACCACCACCATTCTTCACAAGGGGGATGATGTTCTCAGGGTCATGAGCAGTGATGGTTTTCTGCCAAACATAGTGCTTTATGCCAAGGACAAAAAAAAGAACAATTTTGTTCACAATAGACCAGAGGACCTTCTTCCACATGTTTGTTATTCTCCATCATATCTTTTGGCAAACTTTAAAACTTTGGCAGGATTTCCGATGACTCACTAAATAGTCCTTTATGGAGTGTCCAGGCTGTGGTATGTCCTTCAAACAGCTTCTCCTTACTGAGCTGTGGATCTCCTGCAGAGTTACTCTTGGCATCTTGATTGCTGCCGTTCAATTTAGCTCACAATAAATTACGGCAACTGATGTAAATTGTACTTGGCGCCAGGGGCGTAACCTGGCCTGGGCATTTTTTCTTTAGCTCTGAATAATTCTCCACTCGGGGCGGTTGTCACGACGTAACTGAACGTCGGTAAAAGAAGACGCTGGTGTTGTAATTTTATATCTTCGGTGAACGGAGTCGAGACCAATCAGACAGGGTTTACAGGAAAATACACACATGGAAACACTCGTGTCTTATTGGCTGATGGCTCTCAATTCTGCCAAACGCTAGCTCAAAGTCAGTGTGAGGAAAAAATGGATATACACTGATTTTTATTTTTGAACCAGTAAAGAGATTGAAAGTGAAACAGCAAGTTCCTCTGATGCTGAGCAGGAAAACAAGGTGTGTAAACGTCTATACGAGTTCCAGTTTACGTGAACGTGACATGAGCAGAGCAGAAGGAAAGATAATGTACTCTGCATGGCACTGTAGTAGCTAAACCCATACAGTGATAGCTTAGCTGTGCCTCCACTTGGCTAGCGACGCCAAACTAGCCTAGTTAGAAAAATGTTCGATTTTATCAGTGTGGTCGTCCTACACACAGTGACAACACCCGAGGCAAGTTTTATAATAAATCCAACTTTTTCTAATCATGTCATATACTGACAATTAAGTTACCTCAGTGTCCATAAAACAAAACTTAGGCTACTAGCTGAGCTGGAAAAAAATGCCTGGAGAAGAATCGGCCCCGGATGATTAACATTCCAGCTAACGCCCCTGCCTGGTGCACATACAAATGGTATAAGAGAGTATTTCTGGATGCTTCTCGGGTATAGCGTTTGATCAGAGCAGGTCGTGGTTCAAACAAAATGATTGCTATGCAAAACAATACCCAGTGAAGCTTCTTGTCAGCTTTAATTTCCATTTTAGGCTTTGGGGTAAAAAAAAAAGGTTATAGTGATGTTTATCCACCGTCTCTATTAATTGAGAAATAAATGAGTGAGCGTGCAAAGCAGCTGGAACATGGGATGAATTCCGATGTGGCCATGCCTGTGTTTTTCCATACGCCAAGAGTACTCGGTCATCTCACTGTGCTTACCACAAAGCATCTTAAAAAGGCTCACGATGGCACAGCATTTCCTTTTTAAGGGTCATACAGACATATACACACATCCTCGGTAAGTTATCACCGTCAGAGACGTGAATAGCCTTGTTGACGTTTGCAGACCCACACACTCCATGTGCATAAAGTGTTATTTTGTTCCGATCTGCCATGTTTTCTAAATGTCTCTGAATAGATTTGAGTGAATAGATAGTTGCATTAATAAAGATAAAAGCAAAATCCTTTCTCTGTGCTATAGAGTGTAATAAAGCAGCTATAGACACGAGTAAACAAAAGTTTTTTAAAAAATAAAATAAATAAAAGGAAAGGGAAAAACCCATAATGTAAAGATAAAGAGGTTTAAAAAATCCTTGGGAGGGAGAAAACCTCAGCAGACTCACCCTACCCTGGCCGGCACTGTGGTTATTGTTCTACAGCAAATAGTCTAGAAATTCTAGCCTAAATATGACATAAATGAACAGTTAGTGATCACACTGCTCATGGGTCACCAGATGAATCCTGAGCTCAACGTACTTGTTTCCCTTCCATTGTCCAAAAATATGCCAGTTGGTGGATTGGTGACTCGATGTAGCCCATAGGTGTTAACGTATGTGTACATGGTGTAATGGAGTAGCATCCCATCCAGACTGTATCACTGCCTTGCACCCAGTGCTCCCGGGATACAGATTACTTCAAACCTTATTATTATGTATGAGAGCCCGGGCTTGTAGACCTCAGGAGTAGGATTTCATTGGGAACAGGGGATTTTAGACCTCCGGACTAGAATCTAGATTGGACCAGAGGCTTGTAGACCCCAGGATGGCAGAAGTAGGATATTGATGGAAGAAGGAGCATGTAGACAATCAAGAAGGATCCAGGCAGCTGCAGGAGGTTGTATCCCTTAGTCTAGAAGGTGTAGGAGCTGGGTGGGGAGGGGAGTTTAAAGACCTGAAGATGACAAGAGTAGGATCAGGGTGGGAAGGCAGGGTTCTAGACCTAATGAAAGGGATCCAAATGGTAGCAAAAGTTTGGAGACCTTAATACTAGAATTTGGGTGAGAGCAGGGCAGGGTATGTAGCTCTAAGGAGAGAACCCAGATGAGAGCTTCAGAATGGCAGGAATAGGATCCAAGTGGGCAGGAGGTTGTGTACCTCAGGAGTAAGAGTAGCAGGTGAGAACAGGGGATTTTAGGACTGAGGATAGCAGGAGTAGGATCTGGATTGGAACCCAGCCTTGTAGACCTCATGAGCAGGACTGAGATGGGGCCAGGGGCTTGTAGACCTCAGGAGAGTGATCTGGATGGGAGTAGAAGCTTGTAGAACTCAGGAGAGTGATCTGGATAGGAGTAGAAGCTTGTAGAACTCAGGAGAGTGATCTGGATAGGAGTAGAAGCTTGTAGAACTCAGGAGAGTGATCTGGATAGGAGTAGAAGCTTGTAGAACTCAGGAGAGTGATCTGGATGGAAGAATAAGCTTTAATACTTCTGGAGAATGATCTGGATGGGAGTAGAAGCTTGTAGAACTCAGGAGAGTGATCTGGATGGGAGTAGAAGCTTGTAGAACTCAGGAGTAGTATCTGGGTGGGCTTGTAGAGCTTAGGATGAGGCAGTGTATGGGCTGGGACCCAGGTCTCAATAGGCAAAGCCAGGAGTTTTTGGATATTTGGGTATCTGTAGGTACTCAGTGATTGGGGTGCCAAGAGTGGTTCGGAAAGATGAAACTGTTTAGGAGAGAACCAGTGGACTGCACATTCATGAGAGGTCCAGTATCTTTAGCCCTTCTCACAAGCTAAAACCATATGATGCTTGTATGCCTCAGGTCTTTCTGGATCATAACTGCAGATGATCTATCTATATTTTTGTATCTGTATGCATGTAATAATTATATCACCACACTGAGTATTTGTCGTGTCCTGTCCATTGGAATGAAAAACCTGTTCAGGGAAGCTGGAAGTTTTGTTTTTGGATAATGAACTTAGTGTGTTAGCGTGTTAGCATGTTGGTGGAGCAGCCAGAACTGAGACTCATAGTATTTAATTCCTACCATTAAGAACACATTTCACACAGAGAACTCTAACAATTTCTCAGCCTGTCAGTTACTAGACTGGCAAATTAGTGTATATCAATATACATAACATTGACAGTTTATTAGGAATACCAATCCAGTCATTTCATCTCAACACTGTGTTTCTAGTAAACGTCCTTCTTTCCATCATCATTAATGCTCTTATGCTTGACCAGGAACACCGACAAGAACAGATGATCCTCAGCAAGGCTGGTATTTCATGTGGAGGGATGATGTTTGCCTGTGAAATGCCACGGTGAGTAATAGGAGCCGTGACCAAGCTAGTGTGTGTGTGTGTGTGTGTGTGTGTTGGCAAAAAAAAAAACTAATTTCCTTACTGCCGCTCAGGAAAAGAAAAAGACGGCCAGCGTTTTCTGTTTTTTCTTTTTTTTACCTGAGCGTTCAAGGTCTCATGTTTACAGATAACAGTCTCTGACGCAGACAGAAAGCTCGGGCCGACTCCATTTAGAGAAAAAAATCCTTGGATCCGTGCAACAATAAGGAGGAGTTTTCTTCCCATCAGGGAGGCATGTCATGCTGGAAGGAACCACAAATAAAAGTGAAGAATTCACTTGGTTTATTATGCAGCGTGGATGGAAAAGGCAGCACGAAGCAGGCAGGACTCATTAGCGCTAACGTGCTAATGTATCAGTCCTTCACAGCTGAGTGGGTTTATGATAATGAAGCAAAGTGACAATAATGTGCTGTCATGCTCACACCTGGAAGACAGATTACATGTTGCGTTGAAAGACTGGATCGTTTTATTTACGGTTTGTAGAGCACGTTTGTCATGACAGAGGAGTAAAGCGTTGCTAATCAGCTAATAGAATGATTTAGGTGATACATTTCATTTATAATCACGTTTAAAGATGTAGGAATTACAGGCGGTTGTACAGTAATGTGTAAATGTTCTGTCTAGATCATCTTTAAAAGCGTTACCGTAAGCCGTGGTTATCTCAGGCACTTCGTATTCACACGAATCTCAACAAATGACCCAAATGACCCGTGTTATTCGGGTTGGGGGAAAAAAAATCAGATATATAAAATGTATAAATGTAGTTGCTAATAATGTCTTTTCCTTAAATAAATACAGGATTAAATCATCATATATTTGCTTAAATCAACATCATTAAACACAGATTTATTTATTTATTTGTGTGTGTGTGTGTGTGTGAGAGAGAGAGAGAGAGAGAGAGAGAGAGAGAGACAGAGAAAGAGAGAAAGAGAGATAGAGAGTGAGAGAGATAGAGAAAGAGAGAGAGAGACAAAGAGTGAGAGAGAGATAGAGAAAGAGAGAGAGAGAGACAAAGAGTGAGAGAGAGATAGAGAGAGATAGAGAGAGACAGAGTGAGAGAGAGAGAGAAAGAGAGACAGAGAGAGAGAAAGAGGGAGAGAGAGAGAAAAAGGGAGAGAGAGAGAGATAGAGACAGACAGAGAAAGAGAGAGTGAGACAGAGAGAGGGAGAGAGAGAGAAAAAGGGAGAGAGAGAGAGATAGAGACAGACATAGAAAGAGAGAGTGAGAGAGAGTGAGAGAGAAAGAGAGAGAGCTATAGAGAGAGAGAGAGAGAGAGACAGGGGAAAAAGAGATTGCGAGAGAGAACGAGTGAGTGAGAGAGTGAGAGAGAGAGAGAGAGAGAGCATGAGAGAATGAGAGAGAGAGACAGAGAGAGAGTGAGAGAGAGAGACAGAGTGAGAGAGAGAGTGAGAGAGAGAGTGAGAGAGAGAGAGAGAGAGAGGGAGGGAGAGGGAGAGAGTGTGTGAGAGAGAGACACAGAGTGAGAGAGAGAGAGTGAGAGAGAGACAGAGTGAGAGAGTGAGAGAGAGTGTGAGAGAGAGAGAGACAGAGTGAGAGAGAGACAGAGTGAGTGAGAGAGAGGCAGAGTGAGAGAGAGAGAGTGTGAGAGAGGGAGAAAGAGAGAGAGAGAGATGACAGTGGGATGGATGGCATGCTCTAGTTCTCACTAATTGACACGGCTGTCACAGTCGGCTGGTCAGCGGGTAAATAACACTCCACTTTCCCTCTTCATAATGTAACCCAAATGCCACCTCAGATCCTATCGTCCTTCACCTGGTTTATTCTCTCCATCTCTCTCCATCTCTTTTCCCCCACAGAGAAAACATTCCTTACAACACAACACTCTAATCTCTAATCCTCACAACACTCTAATCCTCACTTTCTCCACCTTTCCCTCATAATACACATTTCTGAGTGCAGCACATCTTTTATTACAGAAAGAAAGAAGCGAATGAATGAATGGATGAATGAATGGGTGGGTGGGTGGGTGGATGAATGAATGGGTGGGTGGGTGAGTGGATGAATGAATGGGTGGGTGGGTGAGTGGATGAATGAATGGGTGGGTGGGTGGGTGGGTGAGTGGATGAATGAATGAATGGGTGGGTGAATGAATGAATGGGTGGGTGGGTGGGTGGGTGGATGAATGAATGAATGGGTGAGTGGATGAATGAATGAATGGGTGAGTGGATGAATGAATGAATGGGTGAATGGGTGAGTGGATGAATGAATGAATGGGTGGGTGGGTGGGTGCATGAATGAATGAATGGGTGGGTGGGTGGGTGCATGAATGAATGAGTGGGTGGGTGGGTGGGTGGATGAATGAATGAAT
This sequence comes from Ictalurus furcatus, assembly GCF_023375685.1. Lineage (NCBI taxonomy): Eukaryota > Metazoa > Chordata > Actinopteri > Siluriformes > Ictaluridae > Ictalurus > Ictalurus furcatus. Next base: position 27,463,824 of record NC_071267.1, on the reverse strand, counting down.
GGGTGGGTGAGTGGATGAATGAATGAATGGGTGGGTGGGTGGGTGCATGAATGAATGAATGGGTGGGTGGGTGGGTGGGTGGATGAATGAATGAATGGGTGGGTGAGTGGATGAATGAATGAATGGGTGGGTGGGTGGGTGGATGAATGAATGAATGAATGGGTGGGTGGGTGTGTGAATGAATGAATGGGTGGGTGGGTGGATGAATGAATGAATGAATGAATGAGTGGGTGGGTGCATGAATGAATGAATGGGTGGGTGGGTGGGTGGATGAATGAATGAATGAATGAATGAATAGGTGGGTGGGTGTGTGGATGAATGAATGAATGGGTGGGTGGGTGGGTGGGTGGATGAATGAATGAATGGGTGGGTGGGTGGGTGGATGAATGAATGAATGGGTGGATGAATGAATGAATGGGTGAGTGGGTGAGTGGATGAATGAATGAATGGGTGGGTGGATGAATGAATGAATGAATGGGTGGGTGGGTGTGTGGATGAATGAATGAATGGGTGGGTGGGTGGGTGGATGAATGAATGAATGGGTGAGTGGATGAATGAATGAATGGGTGAGTGGGTGAGTGGATGAATGAATGAATGGGTGGGTGGGTGGGTGGATGAATGAATGAGTGGGTGGGTGAATGAATGAATGGGTGGGTGGGTGGGTGGATGAATGAATGAATGGGTGGGTGGATGAATGAATGAATGAATGAATGGGTGAGTGGATGAATGAATGAATGAGTGTGTGGATGAATGAATGAATGAATGGGTGAGTGGATGAATGAATGAATGAGTGTGTGGATGAATGAATGAATGAATGGGTGGGTGGATGAATGAATGAATGGGTGGGTGGGTGGGTGAATGAATGGGTGGGTGGATGAATGAATGAATGGGTGAGTGGGTGAGTGGATGAATGAATGAATGGGTGGGTGAATGAATGAATGAGTGGGTGGGTGGGTGGGTGAATGAATGAATGGGTGAGTGGGTGAGTGGATGAATGAATGAATGGGTGGGTGGGTGAATGAATGAATGGGTGGGTGGGTGGGTGGATGAATGAATGAATGGGTGGGTGGATGAATGAATGAATGGGTGAGTGGGTGAGTGGATGAATGAATGAATGGGTGGGTGAATGAATGAATGAGTGGGTGGGTGGGTGGGTGAATGAATGAATGGGTGGGTGGATGAATGAATGAATGGGTGAGTGGATGAATGAATGAATGAGTGTGTGGATGAATGAATGAATGAGTGGGTGGGTGAATGAATGAATGGGTGAGTGGGTGAGTGGATGAATGAATGAATGGGTGAGTGGGTGAGTGGATGAATGAATGAATGGGTGGGTGAATGAATGAATGAGTGGGTGGGTGGGTGAATGAATGAATGGGTGGGTGAGTGGATGAATGAATGAATGGGTGGGTGAATGAATGAATGAGTGGGTGGGTGGGTGAATGAATGAATGGGTGAGTGGGTGAGTGGATGAATGAATGAATGGGTGGGTGAATGAATGAATGAGTGGGTGAGTGGATGAATGAATGAATGGGTGGGTGAATGAATGAATGAGTGGGTGGGTGGGTGAATGAATGAATGGGTGGGTGGGTGAATGAATGAATTTGCAAGAAAGTAAGAATGAAAGAATGAATGAATAAACAAATGATCAAATTTACGAAAGAAGGAAATTAAGAGAAAGGAATGTTAAAGAAGAAAGGAATAAATAAATAAATGTAAGAAAGAAAGGAGTTTAAAGAAGGAATGAATAAATGAATGAATAGAAGAAAGATATCAAATCAAGGATGGACGGAATTAATGTAAAAATGAAGGAGAATGAATGAATGAATGGGTTGGATGGATCAATGAATGATTGAATAACTGAATGAATTTGCAAGAAAGTAAGAATGAATGTATAAACAAATGAACAAATTTAAGAAAGAATGAAAATTAAAGAAGAAATGAAGGAAGGATGGATGGAAGGAATGTAAGAAAGAACGAAAACTAATGAAGGAAGGAAGGAAGGAATAAATGAAGAGTCATCAGGACATCAGGTGGTTTGTTATCACATGGCTAGAAAAGTTAGATTGGCGAGAATGCAACGTTACCATTAGCTTAGCTACATGGCTAGCTGATTAGCTTGGGTAAAGTAGTTGAATTATAAGGCAGATGATTTAGATGCAGTATTAATGCTAAGTGTTATGCTGAGCCGAAGAAACCGAGAGGAAGAGGCGCAGAGCCGAGGTCAGTGCAGAGAGGAAAATTATTACACGTCTATCTCTGCAGCCCAACTTTTAATTAACCTTCTGCCACAACTCTTTAAACCAAACCACTTAAAGGGACTCTTAATCGCCCAGAAACAGCAAATAAATCCACCATTAACCCCTCAACCTTCAGCACATAACACATCCTGCTCCGTCTCTCAGGAGTCCCTCAACACCACACCATTATAAATCCATCACCGACTTATAACAAGTTCAAACCTTTTTTTTTTTTGAGTCTTTTCAGAATCATTTGAGTCTGTTCAGTTAAATGATTCATTCAGATTCGGTGCTCGATTCATTCAGATGCAAGGTTTGCTCCTATTTTCCGTCGTGTGTGAGCATGTGTGATTTAAAAACAGCATCAATCGTTATCATGCCATGTGTTGGCATGTCTGTGTTTAGAAAAAGAATTATTTGATTCAAAAACTAACTCGTTTAATGCATGAAGAATGACTGTGATTCAAACATTGAGGAGTGAATCTCGGTTATGACCAAAAAAGATTCACTGAGTCAAACACTGACCAGCAGAATGGGAGGTAAGTGAATACTGACTAAAATACTGACTGACACAAACACTACTGAATGCAAATGAGTGAATCTTGGTTACGAGCAAAAGATTAATTGATTCATTGACTCGTACACTGATTTTCTGAAAGAAAGAGGAGCGAATCTCTTTCATGACTGAAATTTTTGCTGACTCAAACGTTGATCCACTGAATGCAAGAGAAGCGAATCTCAGTCATGACCAAAAGATTCACTGACTCAAGTGAATCTCGGTCATGACCAAAAGATTCACTGACTCATACACTGACCAGCTGAATCAGAGAGTAGCGAATCTTTTGGTCGTGAATGAGATTCAATGAGTCAGTGTATCTTTCAGCCATCATCAGAAAGATTCTCTGTTTCAGATACTGACTCAATGAATGAGAGTGGAGGAAATGACATGATGTGACAAAATGATTCACTGTCTCAAACGCCGATCCACTGAACGCAAGAAGCCCTAATCTCGGTCATGACTGAAAGATTCAGTGACTCAAATACCGACCTGCTGAACGAGAGAGGAGCGAATGTCAGTCATGACCAAAAGATTCACTGATTCAAGTGAATCTCAGTCGTGACCAAATGATTCACTGACTCCGACACTGACCAGCTGAATCAAGAGAGGAGCGAATGTCAGTCATGACCAAAAGATTCACTGACTCAAGTGAATCTCGGTCATGACCAAAAGATTCACTGACTCAAACACTGACCAGCCGAATCAAGAGAGTAGCGAATCTTTTGGTCATGAATGAGATTCACTTGAGTCAGTGAATCTTTCAGCCATGATCAAAAGATTCACTGACTCTGACACTGATCAGCTGAACGATAGGGCAACAAATCTCAGTCATGACCAAAAGATTCACTGACTCCGACACTGACTAACAGACGAGTGAATTTTACTCACGACTGAAAGATTCTCTGTTTCAGACACTGACTCAGAAGAGTCATTTACTCTGAATTTACCACTGAATGAAAGAGGAGCGAATCTCGGTCATGACTGAAAGATTCACTGATTCAGCTCTGTATTAACTTCCACAATGAACAGATGCTCAAATACACCATACACAAAATGCATGTTTGATAATCATGAAGCTTGAAAGCTGCAACAGAACGTAAGGAACACCTCAGTGCTGATTTGTTCACCTTAGTGACTCATTAAAAGAGACCGAAAATGTTTTTACGCTCAACTTTCACCATATCTGTTATAGCTGATGTCTAATTGCACAGAATTAGACATCATATAAAAAGACATTTTTGAATATTGTTTCCTTCTTAGACTTTACACGCAATGTCATCCGCATCACACCGCACGAACTGCTCACACAGTTCCTTATTATTTATACAGTCTCCTAAACCCAACCAACCACTCTTCCCAACAGCCAACATTTTTTTCCCCCTTCTAATCATCTCATTTTTCTGTGTTTGCTCACTCTCCCCCACTGTGTGAGACTGGGCCCTGACGTTCTGATCTGATTAGCGCCTATCCAGCTCGTAGCATAATCACAGCCGCTCTCTGCGTTTAACGCCCAGCTAAACCTCATACTGAGGCTAATTTGCACAGCAAGCTACGAGTACAACGACTGATGGATTGTCTTAATTGACACATCACCTGTCTTCAGAGCACTGCTATTTCTGCCATTTTCCCTCAAACCATGTCATCAAATTGTTCAAAAGAACAGTCAGGACCTCCAACGTACTCTGACGGTCAGGGAATGGAACAGAATTAGGAAATATGTATTAGAAATATATATATATATATATATATGGGTGCACTGTGGGTTAGTGGATAGCATGTTTGCCTTGCACCTCCAGGGTTGGGGGTTCAAATCCTGTCTCGTACTTGTATGCAGAGTTTTCATGTTCTCCCCGTGCTGTGGGGGTTTCCTCTGGGTACTCTGGTTTCCTCCCCCAGTCCAAAGACATGCACTGTAGACTGATTGGGATTTCCAAATTGTCCGTAGTGTGTGTGTGTGATTGTGCCCTGCGTTGGGTTGGCACCCCGTCCAGGGTGTCCACCACCTTTTGCCCCGAGTCCCCTGGGATAGGCTCCAGGCTCCCTGGGACCCTGTATTGGATAAGCAGTACAGAAAATGGATGGGTGGATACAATATTTAAAATAATAAATGAAATTATTAAAAACTGTCATTATTGCTGAAAGAAAAACAATTAAATTAAATTTCTATTCATGGCAAATGTATTTGATCAACCAAGATGGGTTCGGTGTCCAAAACTTGCTTGCACTGGTGCTACTGTGCTAATGTCGCTAACAAATAAGAAAAGGTTATTGCTACCAGTTTAGCATTGAGTGAAATTCATTCATTCATCTTCAGTAACCATCTTATCCTGGTCAGGGTCGTAGTGTAGTGTCTTCTTGGTGATTGATGCAAAAAAATAGCCATATTGTCTAACGTTCACCAGCTTTGAAGGTGGTACTGTAGGAACTGCCTCAGTTTTGGATGAACAGCTGATTCACTCCAGCTGTTTCATGTATTCAAAAGCAACCGGCTTGGAGCTCATCATTCCGACTTCCTGCTGATTGTAGTTCTTGTCGTCTTCAGGGTTACCAGGCATTGATGTATAATGCTCAGAGTCATTTGGGGTCCCCATTTCAAGGTTGGTGGGGGCATTTTTGAGATTCTGTCTTGAAAATGGGTCTGGTAATTTTCATTGTCAGGGTTCCACAGTTGCCAAGCACTGACGTGCAATCCTCCAGGCCAGCTGGTTGCCCTGGTTTCAAGATTGCACCTTGAAAATGGCTCTGGTTTTCCTCATCTCCAAGGGTTCCAGGGTTGCCAGGAACTGATGTGTAATCCTCAAGGCCAGTCTTTTCATTCAGCTGCATATGTTGGTGGGGGCCCATTTTTGAGATCCTGCTCACAAAACGTCTATCATAATTCTCATCTCCAGAGTTCCAGGGTTGCCACACGATGGTGTTCTTAATCCTCAGAACCACTTGGAGCTCCTATTTTCTAGGTCTGAATTTGAAGATCAGATGCCTGGTAATCTTTATTACCATGGTTCTAGGGTTGTGGGGTATTGATCTGTAATCATCAAGGCTAGCCTGTCCATCTGTTGCTGGGGCCATTTTCTATATCCTGCCTTAATTGGCAATCGTAATCATCATCTTCAGGGTATCAGATTCACCAGGTACTAATGTATAATCCTCAGAGCCAGTTGGGCCAGTTTTCAAGATTACACCTTGACAATGGCTCTGGGTATATCATGTCTAGGGTTGCCAGACACTGATATATAAGATATCCTGTTTTCAGGATCTGCTCTCCATGGTTTTAGGCATTGATTTGCGATATTCAGGGTTAACCTGTCATTACCTGCTCTGGAGGCCATTTTTTAGACCTTGCCCCACAAATGGCTCTGATACTCCTCATCTCCAGGGTTGCAGCATTGCCAGGCATTGATGTGTAATCCCCAAGGCCAGCTTGTTCATTGGCAGTACCAGTTGTTGAGGCCCATTTTTGAGATCCTGCTATGGTTATTCTCATCTCCAGGGTTGTTAGGCACTAATGTATAATCCTCAAGGCCAGTTGGTGGGTCTGTTTTCATGATTTTGACCTTGAAAATTGCTTGGTTATCCTCTCCAGGGTTCCAGGGTTACCAAGCACTGTCGAGTAATCTTCAGGGCCAGCCTGTCTATTTGGCACTGTAGATTGGGTGAGTTTGTTTTTAAGACCTAAGTGTGATGCCCCTGTATTTCATATGTCTGAATAGTCCTAAGTTAGCACAGACAAACTGAGAGTGGGAATGTACAGGACACATGCAGGAGACCATGAGGCAACAATTGAGAATAAGAATATTGGCATGTACACAATGACTGAGAGGGGTTATTAGGAAAGGGCAGCAGTGCTTTGGGTAAGAAAATAATTAGATGTTTTCACCTCACTAGGGACAGTGCTGCCTCATGAAACTGGCAATGACCCATGGGGAATAGGTTTAAAGTTGAAAATAATGAAAATTGCACCACTGTATGCTCATTTAAAGCTCGTAAGCAGTGGAACAAGCTCCCTTATCTAAAAGCCTGCACAGAAAACAATTAAATCATGCCTGCATTTACTAGTCACTGAATAAAATACTTTCTTTTCTTTTCTGTTTTTTTTTTAGGAATGCAGTACTTTTATTATTGTTTGTCTGTGTTTACCTACCCAGGGCCTGCAGATGGAAATGACAGTAGCTAACAGCTAACTTAGGTGCAAAGCAAATTTTTGTCTCAGACCTCAGCCCATGGAGATCTGATCTGATGCCGTTTCTACACTTATCAGAACCCCAGCTTCAGATTCTTGACAGCCGAACCCTGATAGTCGCATTTTCTATTCACACGTTCAGTGCTGGTATTGATCGAAGACCAGGTCCAGTAAGGATAAAGATTGGGGTCAACACCGAGATTTGGACAGGAGAAGTTGATGTCATTAAACGAGTCACAGAGCAGCGATTACACTGGCAGATAAAAACAAGCTTATCGATCTGATGATTCCCATTACAGTGTTTGAGGCTAAACAAGACTCGACAGGCCGTATCAGTGTTTAATTACACAACCTCGGCCGAGAATAATAGAGATGACTCATTCTGCTTGATAACACAATGAGCACAAATACAGTATGTCCTGACACTGGAGAAGAAGTGGTCGTCTGTTGTCAGCTCAGTGACAGAGGAGTTACTGAATGAGTGAGGAAACTGATAAAAAACAAAATGGATGGATGAAGGAATTAATGGATGGATGGATGATTCTTACCATTTCATTTAATTCAGTTCTATTTCATGTCTATTTTCCCCCGATTTTACTTTCCGTGCTGTTCATATGTAGTGCTTGCTTTAAGAAATTAGCCCCGCCCACTTGCATAATTTTCTTGAATTAAATGAAAGAAATCATGCTTGACGGCCATTTTAATTTAATAAACCAATTAATTCCTAACGCTCCTCTTCATCTTCTCGCTGTCTGCATGTTCCAGCCACACACGCTCCACTGGAAATTTAATCTAACCACCATGACGTCATTCTGCAGATATCAGCGCTAATATTACTAATTTCTCTTTTCATGTCAGTGATATATTTTGAAGAATGGAGTAAAATATACAGGGAAAATAACGAGTGACGGGGTGGTGTGACGGAGCGGCTTTACTCAGCGGTCCTGAAGGGTTTTATTCCTCTTATAACGCAGCGAAAGAACAACGTCATACATCCGATCCGTTTATAGTTACGTTCGATGTCGTAGAACGTCCGAGAAACAAGTACGTTCCTGTTATCGCTCACGTAATAGCAGCTATAAACGGTCGTTCCAGCACCAAACTCTCTTTTATTCTCTCTCTCTCGAGTTCATTCGGCAAAAAACACAGCTTGTGGCGTTAACAAGAAACCGCACAAAGCGTAATTACACTCCTCTGTCCTGAAGATGTCAGAACACCTACAGCTTTACCTCTGACTGTTACAAAGCACTGACACTGGAGACTCCTTCCTTACACGTTAAATAAGCACATTTCTCCTTCATGAAAACTTCACCCTATCAACGATTACACACGTTTTTTTAATCCGTTCATTATTATTGAACGAGCTGTTACTATAGAAACGATAACGTACAGTATCAGAAGGAGCGCTACGGTCAGAGCTGCTGTTTTAGAAAATTAATCGACACCTTCTGACCAATCACAATCCAGAACTCATCCAGAATCCAGAATAGTGGGACAGTGGTGGCTTGGCGGTTAAGGCTCTGGATGACTGATCAGAAGGTTGGGGGTTCAAGCCCCAGCACTGCCAAGCTGCCTCTGTTGGGCCCTTGAGCAAGGCCCTTAACCCTCCCTGCTCCAGGGGGTGCTGTATCATGGCTGACCCTGCACTCTGACCCAACTTATTAACATGCTGGGGTATGTGAAGAAAAGAATTTCACTGTGCTGTAACGTATACGTGATTAATAAAGACTCAATAGCATCGTGGAACCATTTTTGGACAGACCAGGAAAACGTCCATGAAAAAGACTCAGACGTGAGATTCGTTCAATTACAGCCTATAAAGCACTCAAAGTGCAGATGTGTGGTTTATTACAGCTGTACAAGCTACTCACTGTAAGAAAAATCCCGGTGTTTATCAGCGTGCGCCAAAACCTTAAACCCTCTCCAGCATTCTGCGAGACAAATTAACAGAATGTCTTCACACCACACGCTTTCAGCTCCACCGCTCTTTACATAGACGAGTTATTATTATTCCCCACCGCCGGCGTTCCACGGGTTTAGAAATTCTTTAACAGACTTTAACAGAGTGTTGAACGAGAGAGAGAGAGAGAGAGAGAGAGAGAGAGAGAGACGTCCTCTAGCGCCGGAGGACACGAATAAAGAGGAAAATCCTTGTGGAGGAGCTGGAGTAATCTCCTTCTCTGTTGGCGTATCATTAATCTGAGTGAGGTGTGACAGGTGAAAAGGTGACAGATGAGCCGCTTTTCTTCTCCTGGGGTTGGAGGAAATGTGAGAACGTGTCCACTGAAAGGCCTCCGACATCAATAACCGTTAAGTGGGACGCGATGTCCCAGGCTTTTATCAGACGCAGGAACATGATATACAGTTCCCATTATCAGGACACACACTGTAATATCACAGCAGGGCTTTAGAATGGGGAATAGTGCGTACGTTCTTCAGCGCCACCTGCGAAGCGCGTGAAATATACAGTGGAGAAAAAGAGAGATTTAAAACCAACGATAAAGGATGTGTCTGTTTTTAATCGGATTCCCTGAGGCGTGTAGCGCATCTGTATCTGTACTGGGATTCAATCCCGGCGTGGGCGTGGCCTAAACCCTCAGCGACCTCACTCCAGTTCATAACTCGTCTCGTCTTTTTATTTCGTCCTGCTAACACAGATCCGGTGTGTCTACTGTATGTTTCCCAAGATAGAAAGGAACTAGCAGCCTAATTTACACCGTTGTGCCCCTGACCAGGCGGTTACTAAGGATGAGCGAATGAACAAATGAAAGAATCTGTGATTGAATCTCTCTGGAACATTGTGAGGAACCAATTCCCACGGATGATTGAAAAGTACGTCAGCATCGAGCGTTCTTTTTTGAGAAATGCGATTGGTTCGATTTACACTTATGAGCAGCTTTTGTCCAGAATTTTGGGGGGGGGTTTTTTGTAATTAAAAAGTGGGTCATCTGGTCCAGTTCTGGTCGTGACGTCTATATTTCTGTCAATTCTCCAAGGGCTCGTGTAACAAACTTGAGCGGAGTTATTACAGTAACGGAACGTCCCTTTACGTCAGCGTTCGTCAAGGACTAAACGGAGAGGACAATTCGATGAGGGCGTGTTAAAAAGAGAATTAAACCACGCCCTTAGTTTTGGAATCCAGACGTCTAGCTTTTTATTGGGAGTCTGTTAGTTGAAGTCACTAAACGTGGATTTGAACCACCTGCATCAACAAGACGCCGCTTGACTGATTGCCACCAACATATGTTTCCCAGAGGTCCATCAGCAACCTTACAAGAATAGTTAAGTCATGTAGACATTACCGGATATGAACTTTCTTTTTAACCTGGCGACTACATGTTGTTCTAAAAGCTCACCAGAACCTGATGCACGAGACTGTGAAAAAGCGATCGGAGTCTGAAGCTCGTGGCCAGAAAAGTGCTGGATCCGATCTTCATTCCTGTTGCAATAAATCGTCTGGTTACAGGATAGAATCAGCGTGTAATGAATTTAATTCAAGTGTCAAGTCAAGTGGGTTTTTATTGTCATTCCTATATATACAGTTGTGCCCAAAAGTTTGCGCACCCCTTGCAGAATCTGCTAAACCGTAATACTGTTACCAAAATAAGACGGATGATAAAAATCCCATGTTGTTGTTTATTTAGTCCCGTCCTGAATAAACTATTTCACATCACAGATGTTTACATATAGTCCACAAGACAAGATTATAGCTGAATTTATAAAAACTACCCTGTTCAAAAGTTTACACACCCTTGATTCTTAATACCATGTGTCGTTACCTGGATGATCCGCGACATGATGTGTTTATGTTCTGTGAGAGTTCTTCACGAGTCCCTCGTTCGTCCTGAGCAGTTAAACCGCCCACGGTTATTCAGAAAAATCCTCCAGGTCGTGCACGTTCTTTACTTTTCCGGCATCTTCTACATATTTGAGCTCTTTCTAACAGCGACTATATGATGTTCAGATCCGTCTTTTCACAGTGAGGACGACTGAGGGACTCGTACACGACTATTACACAAGGTGTAAACGTTCACTGATGCTCAGGATCCAGGGGGGTGTAAACTTTTGAACAGGATGATCGGTGTAAATTGTTATTATTTTGTTTAAAGGTCTTTTTTTTTTCTTCATTTAGTACCGCCCTTCAGACGCTAAATAAGATAGTTACATGTCTCCCAGAAGACAAAATACTAAGAATTTACACCGATCATCCTGTTCAAAAGTTTACACCCCCTGGCTCTTAATGTATCGTGTTCAGGACAGGACTAAATAAACAACAACGTGGGATTTTCATGATCCGTCTGATTTTGTTAACAGTATTAAAATGTAGCGGATTCTGCTTTCTTCTTTCTTCGAGCTATAAAGAAGAAGTGTTGAAGTGGCTCCCTCTACTGGAGAAAGCATGTAGTGCAATTCCCTACAAGCGATTCGATTCATTTCCAGACTCATCCTTCTCTTTAGCATGAAGGAAGCCAACAAGGACAAGAAGAATCAGAAGTTTAGGGATGGGTGTAGTACTGTCAGATGTGATGATGTTGGACGTATGTGAACCGTCGTATTAAAATTTATAGGAATAATTATATTTATAGGAATTTATAGGAATACTCTAGGGTATAATTATAATTATAATTTATAGGAATACTCTAGGGTAAATTGGTGCACCAAATACTCTTGAAGGACTCTTAAGAGTGCACAAATATTTTGGTGCATTCTCTTAAGAGTCCTTCAGGGGCACACCAGACTTCTGAAGGGTTCTTAGGACTTTTTAAAGGAGGAACCCTTCCTTTTTGCAATCTGAGAACTATTAATTATCCGATGAACCCTTAAACAAGGACAGGAAAGACATCTTTGAAAACTTTTTACCGTTTTTATTTATTCTGTGCACACTTCAGATTCATGTTGGAACAGCACTCAATTGGTAGATACTTTTAACCGAGTAATGCACACACACACGCACACACACACTCCAGACTATCATCCACATCACATACATCTTATCATAGGTATAAATTATAGTGCATTAGCGCTCAGTTCTCAGTGGATCCTCACTGTGGGTTAATTCTGTAACAAGATTTCAGCTTACTGTCCTTCAAAATCATCACAGGGATAAATATAACCAGAAGATTTGAAACCTTTGGGTTGAACAGGTGACGTTTATGTCATTGTGTCATCAGTGTGCGCCTGCGACTGACTCCGCCCACTCCAGAGTCATTTCAAAAATTCCCTGCAAATTCATCAGAGCTGATTTTAGACACGGAAAAGCTACTGCGTTGCGTCACTTCAGCTACATGACCATGGTGTAGTTCACGTTTTCAAATGTGGGCGTGTCACGAGGCCATAATATGCAAATGAGTAATGCTCTAACTGAATGTGCATTTAAGACCATAAATGGGAATATAGGTGTGTCTTGGAGTCGATCATGAGCACATGAGCCTTACTCTTTCCTAAGGCTCCAGCGACGACATAGAACTCTGAAGGCTCCACCCTCCACAGTAAGAACTCCGAAGGCTCCGCCCTCTACAGTGAGAACTCCGAAGGCTCCACCCTCCACAGTAAGAACTCAGAACGCTCCGCCCTCTACAGTGAGAACTCCGAAGACTACGCCCTCTACATGCAGAACTACGAAGGCTCCGCCCTCTACAGTGAGAACTCCGAAGACTACGCCCTCTACAGTGAGAACTCTGAAGACTACGCCCTCTACATGCAGAACTCTGAAGGCTCCGCCCTTCACAGAGAGAGCACTGAAGGCTCCGCCCACTACAGAGCATACTCCGAAGGCTCCACCATTTAGGCAGAACTCAAGAATTCCAAAAACATTTAAAGTCCATAATGGCTTCAAAGACACGCCCACCAGTCTGCAGTCTGCTCAGAAATGTTTGAAGCCCTTTGTATACAGATCCAAAGAAATTCTTGCCTAAGGAGACTTTTCGCTCAGGAGGGGGAGGAGCCAGAGACACACACTGATGATTGGCTACGAGAAGTATTCGTCCAGGACGCAAAAATACTTCACCGGTAAAGACATGTTTCCTGTTCAAAGTTCAGTTTTTTAGCTCTGTGCTGGAGCTACGTGGCTAAAACGGTAGCTATCGCTAGCTAGGGTAGCCTCGCTGGATAACCGACTACATTTTGGGTAAAAGAGAGTGTAGCGTAGATCTGAACCATTTCTTTATCTCGTCATAAAGGAGGTACAAAGCTAACTGAAAACGAAGCAGTTTAGTTTCTGAATACAGATGAAATAAACTTCAGATTAGACTTTAAACATGGGAACGTGATGTTCTCTTCGGGGTTGAGTGTGCTATGTTTGGATGTGATCCCAGCTTACCTAACAGATATAACGGTACTCCACGTGTGGAATGTTTTACAGCTGACTGACGTGAGATGGTGTCATTTCACCTGGTGTGTTTACACAGGTGTGTTCAGGTAACTGTTTTCGTTTTAACGGAAAGTGTTGTCAGTTTTATGTTCGTAAAGCGTATACGGTATGCGTATACGTAAAATAAACGTATATGTAAAGCGTATACGGTATGCGTATACGTAAAATAAACGTATATGTAAAGCGTATACAGAAAACGGATACGGTTCTAACGCAGTTCTGTGCAAAACCCATACAAGCTTGTTTTAGACTAAACTGAACCCTGTCTTGAGTTAAACCTAGTCTTTTGATACAGTACAATTCAGTTCAATGGGAAATGACATGTTTGTTGTTAGTTATATATATTAGTTATAATATGAAACATAATATGTAATTTAGTGAAACTGTTGATCTACTTTATCACAACTGAGCAAAACACACACACACACAAATGTAACCCTTCAAACTCCTGCTATCCCAAGCTATCCTAATTAATCTTTATATATATATATATATATATATATATATATATATATATATATATATATATATATATATATAAAAAATGCACATTTTAAAGCTCACTAAAACAAACAAAATTATTTTCTCTCTCTCTCCATATTAGTCCTAGACTAAGCACGTTCACTTGTAATTTAGAAAGTCTGAGGCCAGAACTAGGCTTAGCCTAAAATTAACAAGCCTTCCCTACACACTCCTAGCTTTCACCTCTTCTCTAACAAACATAAAACCTTTTAAACACTCGTTTAAACACTCGCCGTGCGTGCGCGTGGACTCGAGAGGTTTAGATTAAAGTGTAAGTGTTACTGAAGATCGAGAGCCTTTTAAAAGGACAAGATGGTTCCCTGGATGATTTCAGCGCACTCCCGGATCTCGTCTTCCTTGATGATGAGGGGCGGGGCCAGCCTGATGATGTGACCGTGAGTGGGTTTGGCTAATAGCCCGTTGTCGCGGAGACGCAGGCACACTCGCCAGGCGTTGTAATCTGAAAAGTAAATATGAGTTTTAGTGCCAAGGCTTATAACAATAAACACAAAATATGAGAAAGTCAGGATTTGCATATTTAAATGAAGCTGTTGTGATTGGACCATATGAGATGCACAATGATATGTGTGTGTGTGTGTGTGTGTATGTGTGTATACCTTTAGTCTCCTTGATGACGATGGCGTTGAGGAGGCCTTTCCCTCGCACCTTTGTTACAATCTCTTTGGGCAGCTTGTTAAGCTCCGCCCTCAAAATCTTCCCCATTTCTGCTGCGTTCTCTGCCAGCTTCTCCTCCTCCATGACCTGATCAGATCAGAATACACACACACACAGACACACACACACACACACACACACACACACACACACCATTATTAATCAATTAATCAGATGGGTCATTATAATGGGATGAGAGGATGGATGGTTTCTATGCACAGATTTATGTGTATGTGTGTGTGTGTGTGTGTGTGTGTGTGTGTGTATGAAGGAATGATTAGTGGATAGATGATGGTGGGTGTATAGATGGATGGATGGATGGATGGAATGGGTTCTCTGCATAGATGCATTGATATATGACTGGATTTTATGGATGGGTGAACAGGATGGGATGGATGGATGGATAGAAGGATGGATGGGTTCTCTGCATGGATGGTGTGTAGATGGATGGATGGATGGATGGATGGTTGGAAGAATGGATGGATGGGTTCTCTGCATGGATGGTGTGTAGATGGAGAGATGGATGGTTGGAAGAATGGATGGATGGATTCTCTGCATTCGTGGATGGATGGATGGATGGGTTCTCTGCATGGATGGTGTGTAGATGGATGGATGGATGGATGGATGGATGGATGGATGGAAGAATGGATGGATGGGTTCTCTGCATGGATGGTGTGTAGATGGATGGATAGATGGCTGAATGGATGGTTGGAAGAATGGATGGATGGGTTCCCTGTATGGATGGTGTGCAGACGGATGGATGGATGGATGGATGGAAGAATGGATGGATGGGTTCCCTGTATGGATGGTGTGTATGGATGGATGGATGGATGGAAGAATGGATGGATGGGTTCCCTGTATGGATGGTGTGTAGACGGATGGATGGATGGATGGTTGGAAGAATGGATGGATGTGTTCTCTGTATGGATGGTGTGTAGATGGATGGATGGATGGATGGGTTCTCTGCATGGATGGTGTGTAGATGGATGGATAGATGGCTGAATGGATGGATGGGTTCCCTGTATGGATGGTGTGTAGACGGATGGATGGATGGATGGATGGAAGAATGGATGGATGGGTTCCCTGTATGGATGGTGTGTATGGATGGATGGATGGTTGGAAGAATGGATGGATGGATGGATGGGTTCCCTGTATGGATGGTGTGTATGGATGGATGGATGGTTGGAAGAATGGATGGATGGGTTCCCTGTATGGATGGTGTGTATGGATGGATGGATGGTTGGAAGAATGGATGGATGTGTTCTCTGTATGGATGGTGTGTAGATGGATGGATGGATGGATGGATGGAAGAATGGATGGATGTGTTCTCTGTATGGATGGTGTGTAGATGGATGGATGGATGGATGGATGGAAGAATGGATGGATGGGTTCTCTGTATGGATGGTGTGTAGATGGATGGATGGATGGATGGATGGAAGAATGGATGGATGTGTTCTCTGTATGGATGGTGTGTAGATGGATGGATGGATGGATGGATGGAAGAATGGATGGATGGGTTCTCTGTATGGATGGTGTGTAGATGGATGGATGGATGGATGGATGGATGGAAGAATGGATGGATGTGTTCTCTGTATGGATGGTGTGTAGATGGATGGATGGAAGAATGGATGGATGTGTTCTCTGTATGGATGGTGTGTAGATGGATGGATGGAAGAATGGATGGATGTGTTCTCTGTATGGATGGTGTGTAGATGGATGGATGGATGGATGGAAGAATGGAAGAATGGATGGATGTGTTCTCTGTATGGATGGTGTGTAGATGGATGGATGGATTCTCCGTATGGATGGTATATGAATGGATAACTGAATTCTACAGATGGGTGGAATAGAATGGGATGGATGGATGAATGTAAGGGTAGGTGTAAAAAGATGGCTAAAAACAGATGGATAAATGCTGTGAACAGGTAGACAGATGAATGGACTGGTAGATGGAGGAGTGAGTGAGATGGACGGATGGATGGATGGATGTACAGATGGATGGATGGATGTACAGTATGACTGCACTGGGTGGATGTATAGAGAGTGAACACAGACCTGTAGGGCGGAGATGGCGACTCTGCAGGCCAGCGGGTTTCCTCCGTAGGTGGAGCCGTGCTCACCTGGTTTAATCGTCAACATCACCTCATCATCACACAGCACCGCAGACACCTGACACACACACACACACACACGCACACACACACACACGTCACTCACTACTGCAGGAATACATGAGTTTTTACTAACTTTCTCCAGCTACTTATACATAAAAACCACGAACACTTGGGGGAAAAACCGGCTTCATTTCGAAAAAAAATCCATCCATCCATCTTCTACCACTTACTCCCTTTCAGGGTCACAGGGAACCTGGAGCCTATCCCAGGGAGCATGGGGCACAAAGCGGGGTACACCCTGGACAGGGTGCCAATCCATCGCAGGGTACACTCACATACACACTCACACACCCACTCATACACTACGGACACTTTAGACACGCCAATCAGACTACCATGCATGTCTTTGGACTGGGGAGAACGCAGCACGGGGAGAACATGCCAACATGCAAACTCCGCACACACAGGACCACGGTGGGAATCGAACCCCCGACCCTGGAGGTGTGAGGCGAACGCGCTAACCACTAAGCCACCGTGCACCCTCATCCTGACAAATATTGGATGAAATTCAGTCGTGTTGAAGATACTTTCCCTCGTTATGCTGTTTCCTGCGGTGTAGAGACTGATATCACACTCTCCTGATGGTGAGGATTTATAATCAGACCTGCCATGTTGTCAGAACAACACTGGAAATAAAAACAGAACACAAAATACCAAACAAGTTCTCACCAGAAACATCAGCAGGGAACTCACTTCCTGCTTCCTGCGTCATGTGGTGAGACCTGCCCGTGGTAATCCGTGGATTTCCTTTCAGATCAGCGCTGTAGAACGTTCTAGTGTCTCATATTACGCAAGACTTGTTTGCATTCACAGCGACTGTGAGGACGTGGACATGCTCTCACATTCCTCCGCTTTAAAGATCTCAACGTTCCTGCTCATCACCCGCTACTTACGGTTTAACGGCATTTACAACTCTCATTGTGTGTGTGTGTGTGTGTGTGTGTGTGTGTGTGTGTGTGTGTGTGTGTGCGGGTGTACTCACAGGATACATCCCTCCAGACAGAGCTTTTCCCAGCACCACCAGGTCCGGCCGCACTTCCTCGTGATCTACAGCCAACCTGCGTCCTGTCCGAGCCAAACCCGTCTGTACCTCATCAGCGATAAACAGAACCTGTAACACACACACACACACACACACACACACACACACACACTTGGTAGTACAACTCAAACACACACTGGACTGGAATGCAAAAAAAAATCAATCAGATCATGATATAACGTTATGGAAATATATTTACACTTTTTATTGTATTATAAAATAAATGCTCCATTTAACAGTTAATAACTTATAGCCCCATAAACCCCCTCCCCCCGCCCACACACACACACACACACACACACACACACACACACACACACACACACACACACACACACACACACACACATTACTCACGTTGTATTTGGTGCACAGCTCGCGCACTTTGCACAGGTAACCTGCGTCAGGTACCACAACACCTGCTTCCCCCTGGATGGGCTCCACCATGAAGGCAGCAACATTAGGGTCCTGAAAGGCTTTCTACACACACACACACACACACACACACACACACACACATATATGTATTTATTTATATATATTAGATGTAAATGTATATAATGCTAGAAGAAGTGTGCGTGGTGTGTTACCTCCAGAGCCGGGATGTCGTTGTAGGGCACGAGCTCGAACCCGGGCATGAACGGTCCAAACCCCTCGTAGCTGCTGGGGTCGTTGGAGCTGGAAATGGCCGCCATCGTACGACCCCAGAAATTCCCCTCTATACATAAAACACACGGATTAATACACGCAGAATCTTCCACAACGTCCTGACACAGATCTCTCTCTCTCACTGTCTCTCTCTCTCACACACACACACACACACACACACACACACGCGCGCACACACACACCACTGATAATCACATTCAACCCTGGAAAATGGACTAGTATTAAAATCTCAAAAATATAATGTTTGTAGAAAGATGTTTAACGATCCAGACGGATATAAAACACTATAAGAATTATATAAGGTTCATAAATAAAATAATTCATGTTAATACTGTTTTTTATTAATTATAACCGGTTAGATTACTTTAATGCTATTGATATTTGTTAATTTAATTACATTTAGTTTTCTAACTTGTACTTGCATTTGTTACGTACTTTGTTACGTGCATGTTTTCCTTCATTTCTGTATTTACTGTGAGTACATTACTGAACTGCACGGCACTATTACACTGATCTTTATCTCATTTTATATACATTTATTATAAACTTTATTCCTCTGACGTCATGTCGCACAAGCGCACAGGAATTTATTATTATTTATTATTATTTATTTAATTCATGTGTTTTATTTATGTAAATGATTATTTTTTATTACTATTTAATATCATTATTATTAGCAGTAGTTATTATTTATTTCTTTATCACAAGTGCACAGGAACGTACTATTTATTCTATTATTTATTTATTATTATTTATATTATTATGTATTTATTATTATTTGTTATTACTTATTTATAAAGTGCACATTAATTTATTATTTATTTTATTATTTATGGGTGTTTATTTATTTATTTATTATTATTTAGTTAGTTAGTTATTATTATCTATTTACTTTTTATTATTATTATTTATATTATTGCTTCTTTATTATTGTTATTGTTATTATTATTATTATTTATTATTTATTTTGCATATTTTTAATTCATCATTTATTATTATTTATTTAACACGAGCGCACAGGAATTAATTATTTATTCATTATTACTTATTTATGATTTATGATGAGATATTATTTACTTATTTGTTATTTATTTATTTACTTACTTACTTATTATTTATTAATTCATAATGTTTTTATTTACTTTATTTATTTATTTTAATGTACACCAAAAGGAAGACACTAAGACGTCTGACGGTGATTATTTTCCTACACCAGCACATCCGATACTGTATTATTCCTCTTATACCACAGTACACTGTCGATATGACTGTAGTGTTTTGATCGGACAGTCAGGATCGGACCTCTCGTTATGAGAGACATGGACTCACCTGCGAAGACGATCTTGGCCTGGTACTGGGGAACGCCTTTAACGCAGTAAGCCCATTTGCGTGCCAGTTTGCACGCCGTCTCTCCGCCTTCGACACCTTTGTGATTCAGCGCAGGGGAGACAAAGAGGATGATTAGTTCCAGCGTTACACAGCACATTCATCATCTGCTGATCTGCTGATGGACATGTTCCTGGCTAAACCTCTATCACACACACATATCTGAGGAAGGTGAGGAGAGTCAGGTGCAGCAGACGGGCAGATGTGTGCCTGCAGAACAGGACTAACGTGTGTGTGGCGTGTGTTCATGTACACCGTGTGTTTATGTGCAGGAGCTCGTCATTGGACGGTGAACACAGCGGAGATTAGTGCTCAGTGCTGAGTCATGGTGCTGTCTGACACCACACCTGAACCCTGAGTATCAGGCCACAGCCATATTTATTTACTTCCAAACATAATTTGCATGCCTTAATGTTAACAGCCTACTTTCCTGTTTACTTTTCTGTTTTCACATTTCTCAACCATTTACCTCATTTTACCTCAGTTTTCATCCCATCTTCCTCCCCCTCCCTGTCTTCCCCTCCCTGTCCCATTCCTTCATGCCCTTTACTTTCCTGTCACTTTCATTCCTGACACTCCCCTTTCCCAACTATCCTCCCCATTCCCTATCCTCCCCATTCCCTATCCTCCCCATTCCCATTCCTCTCCATTCCCTATCCTCCCCATTCCCGTTCCTCCCCATTCCCGTTCCTCCCCATTCCCTATCCTCCCCATTCCCATTCCTCCACATTCCCTTTCCTCCCCATTCCCTATCCTCCCCATTCCCTATCCTCCACATTCCCGTTCCTCCCCATTCCCGTTCCTCCCCATTCCCGTTCCTCCCCATTCCCTATCCTCCCCATTCCCATTCCTCTCCATTCCCTATCCTCCCCATTCCCGTTCCTCCCCATTCCCTATCCTCTCCATTCCCTATCCTCCCCATTCCCGTTCCTCCTCATTCCCTATCCTCTCCATTCCCTATCCTCCCCATTCCCTATCCTCCCCATTCCCGTTCCTCCCCATTCCCGTTCCTCCCCATTCCCTATCCTCCCCATTCCCATTCCTCTCCATTCCCTATCCTCCCCATTCCCGTTCCTCCCCATTCCCTATCCTCTCCATTCCCTATCCTCCCCATTCCCGTTCCTCCCCATTCCCTTTCCTCCCCATTCCCATTCCTCCACATTCCCTTTCCTCCCCATTCCCGTTCCTCCCCATTCCCTATCCTCCCCATTCCCGTTCCTCCCCATTCCCTATCCTCCTCATTCCCTATCCTCCTCATTCCCATTCCTCCCCATTCCCTATCCTCCCCGTTCCCTATCCTCCCCGTTCCCATTCCTCCCCATTCCCTATCCTCCACATTCCCGTTCCTCCCCACTCCCTATCCTCCCCATTCCCTATCCTCCCCATTCCCGTTGTTTGTGTGTGTGACACATGGGTGTCCCATGTGTTAGTGTGTGTGTGTGTGTGAGAGAGACCTGTGTTCATGGGCAGGACTTTGTTGTAGCCGAACAGAGAGGTGATGTACTCCTCGTACTCCCCCAGCACGTCGTTGTAGAAGGCTCTGGAGGTCAGCGCGAGTCTGGACGCCTGTCCGGTCAGAGCAGCCACGATTTTTGGGTGGCAGTGACCCTGATTTACGGCACTGTACGCACTGAGGAAGTCATAATACCGACGCCCCTCGACGTCCCACACGTGAACGCCTGAAAAAAACACACACATATATGTAAATACACAGAGTGTACGATGATGTAATCACTGAGGAGGTGAGACAGTGCTGACTTATCGGTTAAATACTCAACAAAATCAGTCCCTGTGTACTTTAACATGCACTTGTTCTCTCTAACGTCTACACTTCCCCTAAAACAACAACAACAACAATAACAAACAAACAAACAAACAAACAAACAAACAGGAACTAAAAGTCATATAAAGAATGAAAGCGTAAACTCCTCAGTCCTGAAGATGTGGGAAAACTTACAGCTACACCTTCACCACTGACACTGGAGACT
This sequence comes from Ictalurus furcatus, assembly GCF_023375685.1. Lineage (NCBI taxonomy): Eukaryota > Metazoa > Chordata > Actinopteri > Siluriformes > Ictaluridae > Ictalurus > Ictalurus furcatus. Next base: position 27,442,019 of record NC_071267.1, on the reverse strand, counting down.
CCTTCCTTCCGTAAATGATAAATAAGCGTCTCGTTACTTTAAGAAAACGTCACCAAACCGAAACATTACATCCGAGAGCACGTTATAAGGTTAGAATATAATAATCTGGCCGTCCAATACAGACAATTTAGATTAGATATTTAACCCTCACGGACAGTCAATTTGAAATATATATATATATATATATATATATATATATATACAGTTGTGCCCAAAAGTTTGCACACCCCTTGCAGAATCTGCTAAACCGTAATACTGTTAACAAAATAGGACGGATGATAAAAATCCCATGTTGTTGTTTATTTAGTCCCGTCCTGAATAAACTATTTCACATCACAGATGTTTACATATAGTCCACAAGACAAGATAATAGCTGAATTTATAAAAACTACCCCGTTTAAAAGTTTACGACGTGATGTGTTTATGTTCTGTGAGAGTTCTTCACGAGTCCCTCGTTCGTCCTGAGCAGTTAAACGGCCCACTGTTCTTCAGAAAAATCCTCCAGGTCCTGCACGTTCTTTACTTTTCCGGCATCTTCTGTATATTTGAGCTCTTTCCAACAGCGACTGTATGATATGAGGAGAACTGAGGGACTCGTACACGAATATTACAAAAGGTGCAAACATTCACTGATGCTCAGGAAGGCAACACGATATATTAAGATCCAGGGGGGTGTAAACTTTTGAACAGGATGATCGGTGTAAATTGTTAGCCACTGTTGGCAAGGGGTCAAATATGCAGAAGATCACCAAAAAAATCATCCAGGTAATGACACAACTGATATATATATATATATATATATAAATAAGATCATTAACGAGAGCATTAATGTAAATTTACATAAACCTGTTTGTCGTTCTCAATCTTTACAAACTTTCTACAGCAATTTTTTTTTTTAATTATTTGCATATTTGAGCGTGTGGGCGTGTCTCACCCTCTCCTCTGTGCAGGGCGACGGGTAGCGGGTGGTAGTTGTGAGCTCCGAACCGCTCCTCTCGAGAGAAAATGTCCTCGGATGAGAGCGCAGCCTCGTCGCGTTTCGTACGAGACGCCACCGTCGAGGACGAGCGCATCCCAGAACGTGCGGCACGGCTCAGAGTGGGCGTGGCCCAGCGGGTCAGGTGAGTCAGCATGCACTTCATTGCGATACCTGTGTACAGAGAGAGCACGTGCGGGTTTTCAGAAGCACTGTCAGTTTAATCGTAATACGTTAACGTTATTTAAAAAATATTACATTCATTAAAAGCCAAAAGTGATTATTTTCCACTGAACAAACCCAGACCCTGTGTGTGTGTGTGTGTGTGTGTGTGTGTGTGTGTGTGTGATCGAGTCAAGATTTCGAAAATCATGACTACTGACTTTGAGACAGAGCGAATTTGCTTTAACGGCGACATCCAAGCCAAAACACAGTCTGGGGTGCCAATACTTTGCAGAGCGCAAAAAAACACTTGGGTCAAGAGATAGAAATGTAAAATAAAACTTTAAAAAAATCATTAAAAATGCACATAAAAGAAAAAAAAAAACCGGGACCCCTAGTGGTCTGTGGCATAATTGCAGGAAGTTTGTGGAAAAGTTTTTAAATGTTTAAATATTTCTTATATATATAAATATATTTTTGGGGTTTATTTTTATGTATCAAAATATATTCAAATATATCATACGCCCATTATATCATACGTATATCATACGTTGAGCTTCAGCAGGTGTGTGTAACACGACTCTGAATACCAGGAACTTTCCCAACAGACACAGTGAAGTAGCTTTTGTCGTGAAGCCTGTAAGTGCATGAGGGAGGACGACAGTGTGGAGTGCGCTGTAATGATTCCTGCGAAATCACAGATTTTTAAACAAGAGCAATACAAAGATTGAGTTTGGCTCGGGTCGTGTTTGTAAATCACTGTATAATGTTTCGACATCAGCAGCTCTCTTTCACAACCACAAACAATAAGGGCTTTACCGAGCGGCACACAACAATGGGCCCGTCGTTTACTAATCCCTGTACACACACAAACACACACACGCACACACACTGCGTGTCACTGAAAGATTTACAGCCGAGATTAAATATGTACCGCGTCTGATGCAAGATCAGGTCACAGCGTGAAGGACGTGAAGCGAAAGTCTTTGTGCCTTTACATTTCCTGTAAATCTCTGAGAATTAAAGCACATTATACGAATAAAAGTCAATCAAAGAAGCAGAATTTAACGCACGTTTAATCCGACGTTAAACCTGGCGGGGGGGGGGGGGGAATTAGGCCTTTAAATGCAACATAAAATGATTTGCATGCATATTTTATTTTGTTTGTTTGTTTTTCACAACTGTGGTGGAATAAGTACGAATATCAATATGCAAAACGATCATGAATAAAAATATAAAATAAAAGAATTTATATATAAATATAAATATAAATTCTAAACTGTACACATAACTGAGATAAATAATCATTATTCATTCATGTCGATACAGGAATATAAAAAGTTAACAGATCAATCTCATATTTCCAAGAAGGAGCATGTGCAGAAAGAATCACTTACAGAGATGAATGTTAACACACACACACACACACACACACACACACACACACACACACATACGCACACACACACACTCACACACATACACGTGTACTGTGCACAGTGACCTCGATTTCCTTGTTAAGCTGAAAGCTGATAGGCTGAGACGGCACAGACCATCACACACCCACTGTCACACAGCCAACGGCTAAATAAAGACACACACACACACACACACACACAGAGACCTGAGAAACATCTGATCTGTCAGCGAGGCAAATCTGGGGCGTGTCCTGATCGCTCAAAGCAGCTTTAAATGAACCCTTACAGGTTTAGTCAGGTGGATAAACGCGGAACTAATAAGCTGATTATACAACTTTTTTTTTCCTCTACATACTTACACACACCATTAATCACACACCCCCAGGGCTCTACGACAGCATTATTATAAAACACACAACTATTTTTTTCAAACGTTACAACGCTTCTAACCAGACATGGTTTATTACATCATCGTATCATAACTTCACACATTTCCATTCCTTTAGATGGAATATAAATATCGTGTAGGTCCTCCTCTCCTTGTCCCACCAAAACAGCTCGGACCCGTCGAGGCCTGGACTCCACGAGACCTCTGAAGGTGTGCTGTGGTGTCTGGGACCAAGACGTCAGCAGCAGATCCTTTAAGTCCTGTAAGTTGTGAGGTCGGGACTCCGTGGATCGGACTTGTTTGTCCAGAACGTCCCACAGACGCTGGATCGGATTGAGATCTGGGGAATTCGGAGGTCGAGTCAACACCGTGAACTCTTTGTCGTGTTCCTGAACAGTGTGTGCGGTGTGTCAGGGAGCGTTATCCTGCTGAAAGAGGACGCTGATATCAGGGAACACCGTTACCATGAAGAGGTGTACTCGGTCTGCAGCAGTGTTTAGGTAGGTGCTACGTGTCAAAGTAACATCCACATGAACTCCAGGACCCGAGGTTTCCCAGCAGAACATTGCCCAGAGCATCACACTGCCTCCACCAGCTCGCCTTCATCCCATAGTGCATCCTGGTACACGTGCACATTGTAGGAGCTTGCAGTGGTGTACAGAGGTCAGCATGGGTGTTCTGACCGCTCTGCAGCTACGCAGCTCCATACTCAGCAAACTGTGATGCACCGTGTGTTCTGACTCCTTTCTTTTTTTTAGCAATTTGTGCTACAGTGGCTCTTCTGTGGGATCGGACTAGTCTTCGCTCGCCACACTCATCAGTGAGCCTTGGACGCCCACGACCCTGTCACCAAGTCACCGTTTATCCTTCCTTGGAGCACTTTTGGTATGTACTAACCACTGCACACCGGGAACACCTCACAAGACCTGCTGTTTTAGAGAAGCTCTGACCCGGTCGTCTCGCCATCATAACGTGGCCCTTATCAAAGCCGCTCAGATCCTTACACTCGCCCATTTTTCCTGCTTCCAACACGTCAACTTCCAGAACTGACTGTTCACTTTCTGCCTAATAAATAACCCCACCCCTGGACAGGTGCTAATGTAACGAGATAATCAAAGTTCTTCGCTTCACCTGTCAGCGGCTTTAATGTGTGAAAAATATTTCTCGTGTGTGTTGATTGAATTTATTTCCCAGAAGGCGTGTGTACAGGAAGAAATGGAGCAGTTCTAAAACAGAACCTTGTGGAACGCCACAGCTACATTTTTGTTGCTGGAGTTATATAAAGTTTTAGTCTTCCTCATACTGTTTTTTAGAAGAGCCTGCGTAGACACGTGACCGCGTTGCAGTGACTGCAAGGTGAAGTAAGGGCAAGCAGAACACACTCGATGAACCGAGCTGGACACCTGTTTACACAATCTCAGTTTGGCTGTGAAATTTTTCCTCCCTGTGTGTGCATGTGTGTGTGTGTGTGTGTGTGTGTGGGGGGGTATACTGTTTACCTGGTTGCATCACACGCACATTTCTAAGAAGGCTGATTCTCTATAACAGCAGCTCTGACAGTAGGACTCCTACTGTTTTCTCTAAAACGTAACTTTTACAGAAGGAGTCTCCAGCGTCAGAGGTAAAGCTATCACTTTAAGTTTTCTGACATCTCCGGGTACTCCGGTTTCCTCCCCCAGTCCAAGGACATGCATGGCAGGCTGATATTTTTTATATATATATATATATATATATATATATATATATATATATATATATATATATATACATCTTATATTTCTTCAAAATAGCACCTAAGGGGAGCATATAAAGTGAAAAATGGTTAAAAAGGGGGCTTAAAATGGACCCTTGAGGCACACCGCACAATAAAGGAGCCGACGAAGGTTCTGAGAGTAATTGGAGGTTGAACAAAGACAGATACGTCCAAACACAATCGGCAAATGGTCTGAAAGGTCAGATTTATTACGGGTAAAACCCCCGTGTGAGAACACCAAATCCAATATGTGCCCCAAATGATGAGCAGGGTTAAAAACTAACCGTGAGACATTTAAAGATTCAACGAGGCATGGAAACTCTTTCACCAAAGCTTGCACGGTAAAGGTGAATATTAAAATCGGATTATTTTCTGGCACGACATGACACGGAGCGTCTTCAACAACAACAACAACAACAAAAAAACATTCATAGTTTTTAGGCAAAACGTTTCGGACCCTGATCATTCGACGAACATATAAAAATAAGTCTGTGATGTCGCCTGCCGACTTTTTTTGAGCATGCATGAATTATTTTACCCTGA
>NC_071267.1:27421779-27431779 GCF_023375685.1 Ictalurus furcatus | reverse complement strand
TCACGAATTTAGAGTTAGAATTTTATGAAGTCATAGTGTATTGCTGTGTGTATGGAAGGGAGTCATTGATTTAGAATTAGAATTTTATGAAGTCATAGTGTATTGCTGTGTGTATGGAAGGGAGTCATTGATTTAGAATTAGAATTTTATGAAGTCATAGTGTATTGCTGTCTCTGTGGAAGGGATTCAATGATATAAGAAATGCGTGTATTACATTGAGAGAAGTATTACATGGGGCGATTTCTTATAAGAAGTTCCAGGAACTTCGCCTCTGCGACGGCAGAGAGATTGGTGTTTCTTAGATCACAGCTTCAAAACTAAGATAAATTCAGATGGGTATATGTATAGAGAGAGATAATACCGGTAAAAATATTTGCTAACGGAACGAGTCCGGTTCGAGCAATAAATAAGTAAAGAGAGTAGGGCTAAAACTAACGATTTTATTCATAATCGATTAGTTGGCCGATTTTTTATGGATGCACAAAAAGCACTGAATTAAACTCCAGTCCTAAATGAATAATAAAAACTCACTTTCACTGCACCTTGTGGTTTCTGTTCCTCGCTGTCTTTAGACATATTATTTTACTTGTTTACTTTTGATCATAATGTTTAAATTAGACATTACAGGTCTTACTCGCGCTACACTCTGTATCAGCGCGTCTACACTGCGCGTGATCAGCAACGCGGCCTCGCTGCTAACACGTCACTTCCGTTATAATAAACGACAGAAGTTACACTGCAAGCGAGCAAATACAGCATATAATCACAATAAACTTAAATTAAACTAAACCTTTTAAGGAACTCGCACCAGTTTCCCCTGACCCTTACACACAGTGGAGCATTTTGGATATAAACATAACTTTGTGCTCGTGCAGCACTGTTTGATCTCCGCGGTGTTTAATATAAAATGCTCCCTGCCTTTGCGGACTTTCTTCCTCAGTCACGTGACGATTTCTCCTCCGTCTGATGGAGACTGAGGTCATTTTGTGAATAAAAGGTAACGCTGACAGAAAGTAAACTGAAGAAAGTCATTGTCGGTGACTCGGGTGTCTGCTAATGCTAGCGTGCGTATGACGTCATGCGCCTAGGAAGCGGCTTATACTTCCGGTTAGTAAAATAAACGCTAGTGTTATATTTGAGATGAGATCACCTTTCTAAAATCCACACTCTAGACGGTAGAGGACACTGTGCATAGTGTAAGTGTACAGCACTTCATTTGGGACACAACTTTAGTATTTACTCTCCGAAGCGTGTTTTCTGAACAGAAGTGACGTAATGAGTAAATCTCCCGCGTGCCACGCAGACCAACTAATCCTTAAGATTAGTTGACAACAATTTTCATAATCGATTATTATCCATTTTATCCATTAGTTGTTGCAGCTCTAAAAGAGAGTAGGCGAGAGGCGCAGCATTTTTGCGGCAGGTTATCATCAAGTGGCATGCCCCATTGACTCATTCCATCACATCAGCGGTACATGATACATTCTGCAAATTTAACGCACAAGTAAATTTTACCGAGATAAAAAAAAATAAATAATAATAATAAAAAATAGAAATTGTTTTTAAAAAAAGAAGGGAAGAGAAAACTGTAAGTCCTACCAAATTGCTGTATGTGGACTCGCCCTCACAGGTAAACTCTTATACATTCTTAAGGTTTGCGCTATTGAACCTATAGGTTATATGATTAATTGCGGACAACTCATCTTTGGGAACTCGGTTTGTTAGAGAAACAGAGCTCTGTGTTTATCAGTGGTCCATGCATAACAAGCTTACAGCCTGTGCTCGCCTGATGGCGTCAGCACATGATAAGATGAAGGACAACTGTGTTGATTTTATGCTGTCCTCTGCACTCCACTGCACAGCGCAAGTGTATGAAGGAAGAGACTTCAATTTTGAGAAAGAATGGTTTATGGATACCTCAGAAAGTGAAGAGCTGTACCTATATTGGTGTGACCAATTTTGTGCATATTCAGTCAAATTGAGTGACACGCAGTTGCGTGTATTTTTTGCCCCAGAAGCAGCGCCTCACGTCTCATTAGCCAGAATAAAGAACAAACAGTAGAAACGTGGGGACCATGGGTCAGATTATGTGAGAGTGAAAGATTTACAGATTGGGAACATGAACTCACCTTCAACATGTGGTACAGCCCGACGCTGGGAGTTTATAAAACATTCAAGTCCCAAATCTGACTTTAGGCCCAGACAATTTCAATACCCTCTGAAATCAGAAGCTATTGAGGGAATTAGACCAGATTTCAACTCATTACTGAACGCAGGGGTTATTGTTCCCTGTCCTGATTCGTCAGTGCGCACTCCAATATTTCCAGTGAGAGGAGCAAAAAAAAAAACAACCAAAAACCCCAATAACATAATGAATGGAGATTTGTAGAAGATTTGTAAGCGGTCTTGGGTCATGACATTTTTGCAAAGGGAAAGAATCTCTCCGCTGAAAGAGTATCCGCAATCCAGAAGATTCCCAAGCCTCGCACAAAGAAACAAGTTCTCTCTATCCTAGGTATGTGTTTGTATCGCAGAACTTTCATTCTAAACTATACTATTCTAGAAGCACCGCTCAGAGAGATGGCATATGCGACAGGTTGGACAGCTCATTCTCAGGTAAGATGGATAGAGTCACTGCAGAGTTTCCCGTGTGAGAAAGCTGTGGTGGCATCCAGAGACCTGGTAGGTTACTCAGAACTGATCCTCTTAGTTCCACATGAGGTGTTGTTACTCCTACTTGAGCAGAAAACCTCACACCTTTCCACCCAATGGTGGCAGTACCATAACACTATACTACTAGACATGCCGAATGTCACTCTAAAACCATGTACTGTCCGTAACCCTGCTACTCTTCTTCCAACGGAGGGAGACTGAAAACCACATGACTGTGCTGTACTGACTAATGAACTCTGCTCCTCTAGAGTCGACCTGAAGGATGTTCCATTGGAACACCCAGATCTGATCCTCTTTGTGGACGGATCTGCGTCACGTGACCCAGAGACAGGTAAAAATCGAGTGGGCTATGCAGTGGTGACCGCACACGAGACGGTCTGTCAGGAAGTCTCCCCTCATACCTGTCAGCACAAATAGCTGAACTGTACGCCCTCATAGAGGCATGAAGACCTGCTGAGGGACAGTCAGTAAATATCTACACAGACCGTAGATATGTCTTTGGGGGTAGTACATGATTTTGGAACAATTTGGAAACACAGGAACTTCCTGACGAGTTCAGGAACACACACAGCCCACCACAAACGAGTCTCTGAGCTGCTGGACGCAGTCCTACTCCCCAAAACTACTGCAGTATGCAAATGTGATGCACACACTAACAAATTAGACCCTGTTTTCGTAGGAAACGCTCGAGCGGGCAGTGCAGCAAAGCAAGCAGCTGCATGTATGGTCCCAAAACTAAAAAAAAAATGAATCACTCCTTCTTTACAGCTGTCAGACCTCCAAGCACGAGCTACGCCAGAGGAAAAGGCTGTGTGGCATAAAGCGGGTTGTTCCGTCATTAACGGTGTGTGGCGAGGCCCACAAGGCCGCCCTTGCCTCAGTATTCGGAGGAGGTTGTGATTTTTCAAAATGACCGCAGATTCACTGCAGATCCGGGCCGACACGCGTCACGTGACGTCAGCCGAAGCCCTCTCCGATTCACTTGTGTCGAACACGTCTACAGCTGAAAAGGTCTCGTCTACCAACAAACATCACTGCGAAAGACAATTTCCTGCGATTGCGATTTCACCAATTCGAGTACCTGCAAAAAGAACTTAAAAAAAAAAAAGGCGCAAAAAAACTCCGCAAATTTTGAGAACGAAAAAAAGAGGCAGCAAAAAATTTTTGGCCGCAACGATCACAAAAAAAAATGGATTAATTTGAAATCGTATTAGTGTACTGAACGTTGTGTGGTGTGTCCCGCAGGTTAAAATCCTCGGACCTGCAGCTACGTTTCTGCACGAATGAGACGCAGGCCACGCGGGAGAAGTTCGTAGCCAAGCTGCAGCGTATGGGCTTCGACATCGACGTCAGAGAGGTGTTCTCCCCCGCTCCGGCTGTCGTGTCCGTCCTGAAGGAGCGCTGCCTCCGACCCCACCTGCTGGTGCATGATGGTACAACGTTTACAGTACATCTCTCACACACGCACACACACACACACACACACACACACACTCATCACTGGCAGGCGTCAGCCTCTCATTTCTAGCTGCCTTGACTACTATAACTTTCAGACTCTGTATGCACGTGTGTGTGTGTGTGTGTGTGCGTTACCTTCCTTCAGATCTGCTACCAGAGTTCGACGGAGTGGATAAATCCGATCCGAACTGTGTGGTGATCGGCGACGCTGCTGATAATTTCTCTTACCAGAACATGAACGCTGCATTTCACGTCCTCATCTCACTGGATAAACCGCTGCTGTTCTCCATGGGCAGAGGGTAAAGATGATCTCACACACACACACACACACACACACACACAAAGTGTACTTTATTTTACTTTATTTCATATCAGTGTAAGGACAGAACATTCCGGTGCTTTCCTGACTGTATGTCTGTGCTCTAGACGTTATTATAAGGAGACAGACGGCCTGAAGCTGGATGTTGGAGTGTATATGAAAGCTCTGGAGGTGAATATCACTGTGTGTGTGTGTGTGTGTGTGTGTGTGTGTGTGAAGTGTAAAGACGTTCGATTCATAAAATCTTGCACTGAAGCTATGAGGCTAATGTAAAAAATATATAAAAACATAAAATGTGCATGAAAAACCCCACGTTCCCTCTCCTTCTGTATTTACTTTTTCGCTGGGGAGAGGCGGAGCTTAACCTGCCTTTCATCTAGCTGTGAGTGCAGACCAGTGTTGCCAACTTAGCGACTTTTCAGACCCCTTTAGGCGCAGAGCGACAAATCTAGCGACTTTTTTGGACAAACCTTAGCGACTTTCCAAATATCACCAGTTCTGTCCTGAAAGCGTGAGCTCTCGCTTTCCCGCTGCACTCGCACCTCTCTCTGCGCCTGCTCTGTCCAGTGAGAGGCCGAGAGCCGGAGATTTAACAACGTCCTGGATAACGAGACACGCCCTCCGTCCAGATTTGCATAATTCGTACGCGACTGTTTTTAGAACGCAACACGAATGGAATGCAGCATGTTTTACATGTAAAATAGTCCACATTATTACAGCCTAGTTCTCTTGTTCAGAGTAATTATAGTGTTCAGAAACATTTTATTTCATAAATCTTCCATACCTGTCCATTATATAGTTTTATAAAAGTCATGTTATATTTTTAAAAATCATAAAAGTTATGAAAAGTAATTAAAAAAGTACAAAAACACAAAAGAAAAAAAATCTATGTACGTATATGTATATATAATAAAATAGATAGATAGATTTTATATAGAATAGATGATCATTATACCTGGTCTCCTCCAATATTGGGGAGATGATAATGATAGGGGAGGCATGGGGGGCTTTAGTTACAAAAGGTCGAGAACCTCTGGCTTAAGTGATTTGGATGCAGTGATACAGATTCTGTGATTCAGAATCACTGAATCAACTTCAGTGTTTTGGATTTAGTGATTCATCTGGAGTGGTTTGGCTTCAGTGACTCAGATGCAGTGATTCAGATTCAGTTATTTGGATTTAATGATTTGAAATCTTTTTCGATATTTTCAAGCAAGAGATAAGACTTTTTTTGCTCTGTGTGTGTGTGTGTATGTGTCTTTGTTTGTTTTTTGCAGTATGCGTGTGATTTGGAAGCAGAGGTGGTGGGCAAACCTGCACCCATGTTCTTCCAGAGTGTTCTCAATGACATGGGCATCCAACCGCACGAAGTGAGACACACACAAATGCGCACACATACACACACACACACTCTCTCTCTCTCTCTCTTTAAGAGCCTAAGGCTAACTCTGAAAGAGTTGCTGTTTGGAATTTGCCAAAACACCTGTTGGAGCATGAGTGAAGCATGATGGTGGTGGCATCATGCTGAGCATCACCCTTGGTCTCTCAGTTACTTCTCTAATTATTACCCTCTAATTTTCTTACCCAGTTACTGACATTTGGTGGACGTCCTCAGTGGCCGCTACAGGTCATTTTGTAGTTGTTTAATTACTGACTGCAGCACAAAATATTGGCACCCCTCATCCTTGTCCATTGATGAGTTTATAAATGAATCTCACTCAACCCCTTTCTCTCTCTCTCTCTCTCTCTCTCTCTCTCTCTCTCGCAGGCGCTGATGATCGGTGATGATCTGGTGAATGATGTTGGAGGAGCTCAGCGGTGTGGTATGAAGGGTCTTCAGGTCCGGACGGGTAAATACAGGTGCGTACACTTCCTGTACATCAAACCCACACCTCGTATGTTTTAAATGATATACAGATGCATCTAAAAAAAAAAAATGATATCGTGGAAAAGTTCACTTTTTTCCATAATTTAATTCAAAAAGTGGAACTTTGATATATTCTAGATTCATTACACATAAAGTGAAATATTTCAAGCCTTTTTTTTTGTTTTAATCTCGATGATTACAGCTCACGGAAATCAAAAATCCAGTATCTCAAAATATTAGAATGAAGAATTTATAGTACAGAAATGTCGACCTTTTGAAAAGTATGTTAATCTATGCACTCGATACTCTGTCAGGGCTTTAATCCTTTTGCAGGAATTACTGCATCAAGGACTTCATCTCACTAAGTATTTTTAGCACCGTTCCACATTGAATAAATATTTAGAATGAGCCATTTTCAAGCTGAATAGAACAGTTTGGCAGCTAATCAGCGAGGTCTTAATGACCCGAGTCATGTGGAACGCACAGGAAGTGTTGTAGTTAACACTAGGGGGCACCACAGGGCAAAGTTTAATGTATTCTACACTAGGGGGCGTCATAGGACAGCGTTTATTGTATTTAACACTAGGGGGCGCCACAGGACACAGTTTAATCTGGTGCAGGAACCGGTAGGGAGGATAGAGATGAGTGTGCTCTCTGTTTTACTGTAAACACAGGACCATGTGGTGAGAAAGAGAAGAGAAAGAGAACAACAGCTAAATGAAAAACCACCATTGTGTCACCGTGCGTGTGTGTGTGCGTGTGTGAAGAAACGTTTGTATCCTACTGGTAATTTAATTTTTAAATATAATTTATTTCATTGAACTTTTAAGCCAAACTCATGTGCCATGTGCTGTTCTGAATAGAAGAAAACATAGTAATTAAAAAAAGAAAGTAAGTAGAGAGAGAGAGAGAGAGGAGTGTGGGGAAAAGAAGGAGGACAGAGAGAGAGAGGTGTGAGCACGAGAAAGGAAAAGATGAATGAACGAATGAAAGTGTGATAGAAAGATGAGAGAATGGACTTAAGAGGAGAAAGAAAGAATGAAAGGAATAACGAAGAGAGGAGAGATAGTGTGTGTAAAAGAGTGTGTGTTTGTGTAAGAGTGTGTCTATGTAAGAGTGTAAGTGTATGTGTGTGTGTAAATGTGTGTGTGTGAGAGTGTAAATGTGTTTGTGTAAGTGTGTGTGTGTGTGAGAGAGAGAGTGTAAATGTGTTTGTGTAAGTGTGTGTGTGTGTGAGAGAGAGAGTGTAAATGTGTTTGTGTAAGTGTGTGTGTGTGTGAGAGAGAGAGTGTAAATGTGTTTGTGTAAGTGTGTGTGTGTGTGTGTGAGAGAGAGAGTGTAAATGTGTGTGTGTGTATTTTTTTGTTAGTTTCTTGGAAAGTTACGTTCAATACATTAATAATTTAGTTCCGTATATTTGTGGCATTTAATAAAAGAATATCAAATAAAGGAATATTAAATAAAGGAATATTAAATAAAGGAATATTAAATAAAAGAATATTAAATAAAAGAATATTAAATAAAGGAATATTAAATAAAGGAATATTAAATAAAAGAATATTAAATAAAGGAATATTAAATAAAGGAATATTAAATAAAGGAATATTAAATAAAAGAATATTAAATAAAGGAATATTAAATAAAGGAATATTAAATAAAGGAATATTAAATAAAAGAATATTAAATAAAGGAATATTAAATAAAAGAATATTAAATAAAGGAATATTAAATAAAAGAATATTAAATAAAGGAATATTAAATAAAAGAATATTAAATAAAAGTATATTAAATAAAAGAATATTAAATAAAGGAATATTAAATAAAAGAATATTAAATAAAGGAATATTAAATAAAAGAATATTAAATAAAGGAATATTAAATAAAAGAATATTAAATAAAAGAATATTAAATAAAGGAATATTAAATAAAGGAATATTAAATAAAGGAATATTAAATAAAAGAATATTAAATAAAGGAATATTAAATAAAGGAATATTAAATAAAGGAATATTAAATAAAAGTATATTAAATAAAGGAATATTAAATAAAAGAATATTAAATAAAAGAATATTAAATGAAGGAATATTAAATAAAAGAATATTAAATTAAGGAATATTAAATAAAATAATATTAAATAAAAGAATATTAAATAAAGGAATATTAAATAAAATAATATTAAATAAAAGAATATTAAATAAAGGAATATTAAATAAAGGAATATTAAATAAAAGAATATTAAATAAAGGAATATTAAATAAAGGAATATTAAATAAAAGAATATTAAATAAAGGAATATTAAATAAAGGAATATTAAATAAAAGAATATTAAATAAAGGAATATTAAATAAAAGAATATTAAATAAAGGAATATTAAATAAAAGAATATTAAATAAAGGAATATTAAATAAAAGAATATTAAATAAAAGTATATTAAATAAAAGAATATTAAATAAAGGAATATTAAATAAAAGAATATTAAATAAAGGAATATTAAATAAAAGAATATTAAATAAAGGAATATTAAATAAAATAATATTAAATAAAAGAATATTAAATAAAGGAATATTAAATAAAGGAATATTAAATAAAGGAATATTAAATAAAAGAATATTAAATAAAGGAATATTAAATAAAGGAATATTAAATAAAGGAATATTAAATAAAAGTATATTAAATAAAGGAATATTAAATAAAAGAATATTAAATAAAAGAATATTAAATGAAGGAATATTAAATAAAAGAATATTAAATTAAGGAATATTAAATAAAATAATATTAAATAAAAGAATATTAAATAAAGGAATATTAAATAAAATAATATTAAATAAAAGAATATTAAATAAAGGAATATTAAATAAAAGAATATTAAATAAAAGAATATTAAATGAAGGAATATTAAATAAAAGTATATTAAATAAAAGAATATTAAATAAAAGAATATTAAATAAAGGAATATTAAATGAAGGAATATTAAATAAAAGTATATTAAATAAAAGAATATTAAATAAAAGAATATTAAATAAAGGAATATTAAATAAAAAACAAAACATCTCAAGACAAATCCAGAATTCGACAAATAAAACTTCTATCTTTTTATATTTTGTTTTTTTCTCAATTTGTTTGTTTTTTATTTTCTTTCTGTAAAGAACACATACACACTCACGCATACACATACACACACACTCTCTCGCTCTCTCTGAAAAAATTCTCCAAAAAGTTGACAATGGACAGATTCAGAGAATGATGTAACCGATTCTGAGGATGCATGTGATACTGACTCAAGAACCACTGTGTGTGTGTGTGTGTGTGTGTATATGTGTGTGTGTGTGGTCAAGCTGTCCTTTGTTCTCCACTTTGGCGCCTTTCAGCGCTGCACACAGCACATTACCCTCTGCCCCCGAGCCGCACGGCGCTGAGCTGGTAGCTGTGAGCTTTAATCACCTGTTAGCTTTGAATAAATGTACTTTCTCCTCATTATTCATAATCACAAAGTGTTGTAAACATCTTCTGGCTGAAAAAAGAGGGATTTCAATCTGGCAACCCGGGCTAGAGTGGAGACCCTGGACATTTCATTTCATCTTTATATATCATTTATTTCCTTTAACTTTTAGGCCTAACTCAGGTGTCATGTGCTGTTCTGAATGAAAGAAAAAGTAGTAATTAAAAAAAGAAAGACGGTTCAG
>NC_071267.1:27386779-27414279 GCF_023375685.1 Ictalurus furcatus | reverse complement strand
GAGGAAATGAATCAATGCCAGTGTGATGTGATGAAGCGCAGTCATTTAGAGTTACATATAACATTGGGGACTGCTCCATGTCTGACTGTTACAAGGTGCTGACACCGGAGACTCCTTCCATAAACCTTAATTAAATAAGCATCTTCTTTACTGAAAACTTCACCAGGGGAAAAAGAAAGAAAGAAAGAAAGAAGAAATGTGTGAAAAAGCGAAAGTTTTAAGTTTAGAACAAAACTTAAAACAACAAAAGTAGGGGTTTTCATTTTTTGCCAAAGTTCCTGCAACAGTTTGGAAAGAAGGAAGCAAGAAAGAAGAAACGAGTGAAGAATATAAAAAAGTCAATAAAAGACAAAGAAAGATAGGGTGGGACAAAGGAAAGAAAGGAGAAAGTAGGGATTAACAGTGTTACAACACGCGGATTTAATCTGTTTACACGGAGCGTCCGCTGTACCAGTCTCTGCGAACGAGCTGTTACTATAGAAACGATAACGTATTAGAACGAGCGCGTTAATATAAAGCTGCGATGTCCAACCGCGCTACTGTCAGAGCCGCTGTTATAGAAAACGAATCAGGACCTTCTGACCAATCAGGATCCAGAACTCAACAGCGCCGTGTTTTCAGACAGATTCTTCTACGTTTTAATTTGAGAGCGTTTGTAGTTGATTAGCGTTTATAAGCGCCGGGTCTGAGGGAACTCCGATTAGCCGCATTTAAACATACGCTAAATTTCTACAGGAATATACCTGAGTATAATATCAGCTGTCTTCCCTGTGGCTGTGGAATCTGTTCGTATATTTCTTCTACAATAACGTTTCCCTTTCCCTTGTCGTGTCTTGCCTTAAAAACCCAAGGAAGCCCAGTTTATAATCGGTGTGTTGGGATTAAGCTCCAGCTCAGTGTGAAGTCATGGCTGTGTGAATCACCGGCAGTCCTGATCCTCTAATCTTCAAGGTTGTGCTTCAGCACATCGGTTCACCCACGCAGCACACAGGATGGAGGGCGCACTTTGAAGCCTCGCTGGCGGAAATCGCCTCCTGTGCGAGTCCTGGATCTGCCGATCTGGCCGAACTAACGAGACCGATTAAAGCATTGCGAGGAAAAGCCGATCCCGAGTCAGCGTTGTAGAGGCTCCCCGAGGCTTTGAAGCCGTTAAGAGCAGCTGGAAATGGCCACTAGGGAGGGCTTGACCTTTATCTAACCCTGTTATTCACTCTGATCTTCTCATCGTCGTCCGAATGACCCAGTTTACATTCTCACAACTTCGAAAAAAACACGTTCAAATGCTTCCCTTCTCTCGGATGATGATTCTGATGATATAGTTTTGGGCGTTTTCTATTTTCTATAAACAGAGGCTGTAGGTGCTTTTGTATTAAACTGATTCAAGGGCGGGGCTACATACGACCTCAGTGAGTGTTGTTACTAAATAAGCTCTACATATTTGAACTAATCACGTCTAAGATTTGAGGATTCAGCGATGACATCTGGAATTAGATGTGAAGCCTGGAAACTTGTGGTGCTAGAACCTGTGTATTAAGCTAACTAGGTCGTTAACTTCGCTAATGCTGGTGATGAATATAGTTTTGGTTGTTGTGTTAAAGTTATAAAAATCAGTGAGAAATGGGATTAATTTTTACTTCTTATTTGCTTCTTTGGAATATTGCTTTTAGCTCTATGAGTTCTTTGGTATTTTATCTGGTGAATGGGTTCCTTGGTGTATTGTTTCTTTTGTGCATTTGTTCTTTGGTGTATTGTTTATTATTATAGTGTATTGTTTGGTTTATTGGTTCCTTGGTCTGTTGTTTGGTGTATTGCATCTTTAGTGTCTTGTTTGTGGGATGGGTTCTTGATGTGTTGTTTGGTGTATGGGTTCTTGATGTGGTGTTTGGTGTATTGTTTGGTGTATGGGTTCTTGATGTGGTGTTTGGTGTATTGTTTGGTGTATGGGTTCTTGATGTGGTGTTTGGTGTATTGTTTGGTGTATGGGTTCTTGATGTGGTGTTTGGTGTATTGTTTGGTGTATGGGTTCTTGATGTGTTGTTTGGTGTATTGTTTGGTGTATGGGTTCTTGATGTGGTGTTTGGTGTATTGTTTGGTGTATGGGTTCTTGATGTGGTGTCTGGTGTATTGTTTGGTGTATGGGTTCTTGATGTGGTGTCTGGTGTATTGTTTGGTGTGTAGGTTCTTGATGTGGTGTTTGGTGTCTTGTTTGGTGTGTAGGTTCTTCATGTGGTGTTTGGTGTATTGTTTGGTGTATGGGTTCTTGATGTGTTGTTTGGTGTATTGTTTGGTGTATGGGTTCTTGATGTGTTGTTTGGTGTATTGTTTGGTGTATGGGTTCTTGATGTGGTGTTTGGTGTATTGTTTGGTGTATGGGTTCTTGATGTGTTGTTTGGTGTATTGTTTGGTGTATGGGTTCTTGATGTGGTGTTTGGTGTCTTGTTTGGTGTGTAGGTTCTTCATGTGGTGTTTGGTGTATTGTTTGGTGTATGGGTTCTTGATGTGTTGTTTGGTGTATTGTTTGGTGTATGGGTTCTTGATGTGTTGTTTGGTGTATTGTTTGGTGTATGGGTTCTTGATGTGGTGTTTGGTGTATTGTTTGGTGTATGGGTTCTTGATGTGGTGTTTGGTGTATTGTTTGGTGTATGGGTTCTTGATGTGGTGTTTGGTGTATTGTTTGGTTTATGGGTTCTTGATGTTGTTTGGTGTATGGGTTCTTGATGTTTGGTGTATGGGTTCTTGATGTGTTGTTTGGTGTATTGTTTGGTGTATGGGTTCTTGATGTTTGGTGTATGGGTTCTTGATGTGTTGTTTGGTGTATGGGTTCTTGATGTGGTGTTTGGTGTATTGTTTGGTGTATGGGTTCTTGATGTGGTGTTTGGTGTATTGTTTGGTGTATGGGTTCTTGATGTTTGGTGTATGGGTTCTTGATGTGTTGTTTGGTGTATTGTTTGGTGTATGGGTTCTTGATGTTTGGTGTATGGGTTCTTGATGTGTTGTTTGGTGTAATGTTTGGTGTATAGGTTCTGTGATGGGTTCTTCAGTGTTTTGGTTGGTGGTTTTGGGGGATTGCATTGGGGTGGACAATATAATGATACCATGAGAAGTCACACTATGATGTGCTTTTCTTGGGTATTGAAGTAATTTCAGAACACAGACAGTAACCAGTAGATGATTGGGTGTTAAAATCAGTATATTTTTTGCATCCTTTAACACCCTGTTTTGTTTTTTTTTCACTTGCAAACCTAACCAGCCATTGTTCCGTAACAGTGACTAAGTCTGTATTCTTATCATACTTCTTATATTTGAGTAAAACATACATACATGTGTGAACATTTGTGTTCATGTGTCTGTGTTGTAATCAGTCAGTAAGGAGTTGTTAGCGGTACCTTAAAATGTATTTCTTTAATTTATCCCTGTTCTTGTTAGGCTTCTGTATGTACTTTGTATTAGCCATCTGCCCAAAGTGAAAACCTGATGAATCAGAGCGTGAGAGAGAGGTAAAGTGTGCCTCACTCGCTGTTATAATCGTTAATTACTGTTGGTGGTCCACTTTCACACCTCCTGGTTGAGGAAAGTCATCCTGCACTTTATAATTTACACTAATGCAAGTTCCTGCTAAACACCCAGAGCAATATCCTTACTTCCATGATAATAATAGCTATCCTGGGTTCTACATTGCAGGAGTTCCTTACCATAATTAACCCATAATTACTGCTTTTAAGAACAGAGTCAACCTGCACGGTGCTCATCTGTGTGAATTAGTTTAATGTGATGCAATAGGACCCGAGCTGACGTTTAAATGAAAACATTTACATGTCTTTCTGTTTGACTTTTAAATAACCCTTGAAAGCAGCAGGATGTTACTGTGTGGTGCTGCCGAGATGGCCTTTGTCATATCTAAGATCTAAGAAGGTATATGAGATGGTGTACGGCATACAGTGCCTTGGAAGGGATCAAGGGTAATGCTCAGTATGATTCTACCAGCAGATGGTGTTTTCAGGGTGTTATAAGCCGTGTTGGGATTCCACCAAATTCAGTGCTTTTATGCCAAGGTCAAAAGAACTTAAGTGAATCTTCTTTTCCAGATGTTCACTGAATCTCCAACTCCAAACAGGAAGGCACGCCTTGCCACGCTTTCATAAAGTCCCGCGATGTGGAGTGTCCAGGTTGTCCTGTGAACAGATTCTCCCATCTGGTTGCTTCTGTGACTAATCCCTTCTTTACTAATTTAGGCGTTTCAGAGAAAATGGGGTGAATACTTATTCGAGAGACTGTATCTGACATGGCGTGTGACGTGTCTGAGATGGCGTGTGACGTGTCTGAGATGGCGTGTGACGTATCTGAGATGGCGTGTGACGCACCCGAGATGCCATGTGACCTATCTGAGATGGCGTGTGACCTATCTGAGATGCCGTATGACGTATCCCAGCTGGCGTGTGACATATCTAAGATGGCTTATAATGAATATGCACTGGTTGTCGAGTTGTTGAGTGTTTTAAATTTAGGCAGTTAGTGTGATCTAAAACGTAATCTCTGAATATACAGTATGCTTCACATGGTGTAATAATTGATACGGCTGACAGAATGGTTATTGTCAGTATTAAAGCTGCAGCCTTTTTTGTTCACAGCTTTCCACAGCTGTTACCTGGGATCAACTTTGCCATTGTGATGAATGACGTTAGACACATGCAGACATGTGAAAACACTAATCCAGTCTGGTTAGGCATGAAAAAAAAAAAAAAAAACACTACTGTAGTACAGCTTAGACATAGCTTCTCAAACAGAGCACACCCTGAAGCTCTTTGTCGGCTGTGGTCCAACTTTGAGCTGCGCCTGTTCCATTTAGACGTTCTAACCGATGGCCTTGCTGATGAAAAGGAGACCGAGAACGGAAGGTGATGGAACAAGAACAGTCGACGTTGCTGTAAAAGGTTCAGGTGTTAGCCTTTGCCCGACTTCCTCTGTATGCCATTGGACTCCGGTGCAGCTCTGTAAGAATGCCTGTGAAGTCTTTTGATGGAATGATGCAGGGCTCTGACCTTCATGTATGGTTACAGTATTCTGTGTAGCATACGAACACACCTGTGTTTGCTCAGCTTGCTTTTCCCCTCTCCTTCACACAAACGGCCTTCTCTCTCTCTCTCTCTCTCTCTCTCTCTCTCTCTCTGTGTCTCTCTCTCTCAGTAAAACCCTTTTCATGTACGCAGCTATTCATTTGCAAAGATATTTACCTCAACCTCTAATCCCTCTGTGTGCTCTGACGGGCGTCCTGAGACCACCTGAGGTTACAGAGTAGCTCTGGGTTCAGCATCAGATCCCTACTCTCTGCTAATCATATTCATTACATGTAATAAAGCATGAGTCCCTTATACACTCTGGATCCACCACATTCCTGACCATGAATGATGAATGAATGTATAGATGGATGAATGATCTTGTGAAGTCTGGCTGCTACCTGCTACCAATCTTTCTATATAATTTGTATAGCAAGCACCAAAATGCACGCTAGTACAAATTAGGTAGCATAACCCTATAAAAGCACATTTAAATTCAGAGTAGTCAAAAATCTACACCCTACACTCATCCCTTTCATGACATGTTAGTTGTCAGCGGCTATATGATGTCGAGATCCATCTGAAGGACTCGTTCACGACTGTTACAATAGGCGCAAACATTCACTGATGCTCAAGAAGGCAGCACGATACATTAAGAGCTGGGGGGGTGGGGGGTGTAAACTTTTGAACAGGATGATCGGTGTCAATTCTTCTTATTTTTTCTTCTGGGAAATATTTAAATATCTTATGTAGCTTGAGAAGGGCAGGACTACATGAAAACAGTAAACAAAATAATAAGAATTTACACCGATCTTCCTGTTCAAAAGTTTACACCCCCTTTGGATCTTGATGGATCGTATTGCCTTCTTGAGCATCAGTGAGCGTTTACAGCTTGTGTAATAGTCGTGCACGAGTCCCTCAGTCGTCCTCGGTGTGAAAAGACGGATCTGAACATCATATAGCCGCTGCTGGAAAGATCTCAGATATGCAGAAGATGCTGGAAAAGTAAAGAACGTGCAGGACCTGGAGGATTTTTTCTGAAGAACAGTGGGTGGTTTAACTGCTCAGGACGAACGAGGGACTCGTGAAGAACTCTCACAGAACATAAACACATCACGTCGTGGATCATCCAGGATCGAGCGTGTGTGAACTTTTAAACTGGTTCGTGTGTGTAAATTCGGTTATCATTGTGTCTTGTGGATTATATGTTAAGATCTGTTACAGATGTGAAATAGTTCATTCAGGGCAGGACTGAAAATAAATAAATAAATAAATAAATAAATGCAGTTTTAGTGATCTCTCTTATTTAATTTTTGTTCAACATTTTGCAGGTTCTGCAAGGCGAATGTAAACTTCTGCCTGAAGTGTTCGTGACCTCTGAGCTGGAAGAACTGGATTAGATGTTATTGTGTTAGCAGATTAAATCTGTTTTAATGCCGTTTACAGATCCAGGTCTGGGTTTGTGAGCTGTTGTACTCGGATAGCTTAGAGAAATATAATAGAAACAAAGCAGAAGTCGTACTTGTGTTGCATTCCTCAGCGCTATGGGAACTTTCGTTGTATTGTCTTTCCTCACAAAGCAGTTCAGCAATATTTCACATGATCACGAAATATCATATTTTCCAGACGTAGAAAAGTCTACGAGACGCACGTGGAATAGGTAACGGAAATCTGTCACACTTTAAATCTGTTCCTTACCGTAGTCAACAGTACGTTCGTATACCCGTTTAAACCGCCTGGTTAAACACCGAGACGTTTATTTAAGATTCACGGAAGGAGTCTCCGGTGTCGGAGCTTTGTAACAGTCTGAGGTTAAGCTGGTACTTCCTGTAAGCTTTCCCCACATCTTCAGAGGACAGAGAAGTGTACGCTTCTTTACCAGCTGCGTTGTTTTTGTCTTATTAACTTCAAGACGGTGAAAAGTAGAGAGGAAATAAAGGAAGAAACGTTGCTGAGGTATAAGAGGAATGGAACACTCAGGGACGTGCCGTTCAAAAGGACGATAATCCACAGAAGTAACTCCGCTTCATCACACCACCATCTATACACTGTTTTACTATAACAGCACGAGTTTCATTCCGTAATACTCGTTAATAAGATGCGCGGTAAATACGCTTCTGGTTGCTTTAGTATTCCATACGATTTCGTAGATGATTTCTACCTACGTAGAATCTACGTAGTGATGTCATTTGCATGTACGCACTACATCAGGTCAGTTTGTGCAGGTGCACGTGCTGCGTTTTGTTTACGAACTCAATTAAGAGCCTGGAGTTCTGCCTCAGGATGAGTTGTAAAGCATCTGGATGGAAGTTTGTATCTGAAGCACTAACAGGACGTGCTACATGAGGAGGTCACGGCTGCATGGGGCGGGTGTGGATCAGGTGGTAGAGCGGGTTGTCGTGTAATCGTAGGGTCGGCGGTTCGATTCCGGGCCCGCGTGACTCCACATGCCGAAGTGTCCCTGGGTAAGACACTGAACCCCAAGTTGCTACCGATGGCAAGTTAGCGCCTTGCATGGCAGCTCTGCTACCACTGGTGTGTGAGTGTGTGTGTGTGTGTGTGTGTGTGTGAGAATGGGTGATTGAGACGCTTTGGAACTGCTAAGATTAAAAAAAAAAGCGCGATATAAGTGCAGACCAGATCACACTTAGTTATGGTGGGAAAAAAAGATCTAGCAAAAAGCTTGCATTTTGTCAACAGTGTCTTCACTGTTGCGTAAGTTGCGATATATGAGATGATAGAAGTGTTATCTCACTTACACTACCGCTTTGGGTGTTAACCACAGACGGCGGATTTCTCTACGCCGGGTTTGTGTTGCTCTGAGAAACATTAACTGTTGAGGAACGAGAACGATGAAGTCTGTAATTAACCCTGCTGTTATGTTGTGCTATTAAGGATCATGACCTTATACGCAAATATTTCTTCTTATGGATCGTCATCATTTATGTGCAAACATGTCATAATTTTAAGCATACCGACGTGCTACTTTACACATCTGTCAGTGTGTTATTGTCGCTGTTTTAATTCAATTCTGACGCGTTGCTGATCATTACTGTACATTTAATCTGAAGTGTATACTTCATCTGAATCCTGTATTTTATCATTCCATATCCATATTCCGTATGTAGATACGTCATTTAATGTTAAATGAACATCTTCGGTGAATACATGTTGTGCCCCATTCATTTTTGTATACACCGATCAGCCATAACATTAAAACCACCGGATTACTATCGTGTAGGTCCGCCTCTCCTTGTCCCACCAGAACAGCTCGGACCCGTCGAGGCCTGGACTCCACGAGACCTCTGAAGGTGTGCTGTGGTATCTGGGACCAAGACGTCAGCAGCACATCCTTTAAGTCCTGTAAGATGTGAGGTCGGGTCTCCGTGGATCGGACTTGTTCGTCCAGGACGTCCCACAGACACTGGATCGGATCGAGATCTGGGGAATTCGGAGTCCGAGTCAACACCTTGAACTCTTTGTCGTGTTCCTGAACAGTGTGTGCGTTGTGTCAGGGAGCGTTATCCTGCTGAAAGAGGACGCTGATATCAGGGAACAGTTTTAAAACGAGTCTGTTTTGTAAGGGACAGAACCGAAAGAGTGTGCTGTTAGAGGACAATAATGACTCTGATGATTTTAACTAACTAACTACCTTGAAGTTAATGATCTTCCGCTCGCAGCACGGCACAGGGTGTTTTATTTCACTGATACCACTGTATAAAACAAAAACAAATACGTGGCATTACTGAGAAAACCCGTATTACTCCAGCTGCTTCTGCTTCACGGAGCTGAAACGATCTGTGGACGTAACACAGAGAGGTGCTAGACAGCGCACTTCTGAGAAGAACATGCCGGAACTGCACTGAACTCTCGTGACTGAGTGTGCGTCGAGCAGGGAGCAGCTCTGGACCTTCAGGACCATGACAGTGCAGTGTTCTTCTTAAAAGTCTCTTTATTATAACTGATCTAGTGCTACAAGCAGTTAAAGAAGTGAAAATATCATCCTTCAGCGTGTTAAAACTGCTAAAATCGCTACGTTTTCAGACATCAGTGTCTAACCAACACTTCATACAAAAGAACAGGTCTGTGTGGGCGTGTCCTCAAGACAGCAATGGAGATGTGGGCGTGTCTTTAAGTCCATGTGTGGAAGTCTTCAAAAGGAAGCAGGTATGTCTCTGTGTAGATGTAAAAACCTGCATACTCTGTTACTCAGCGTGTACGGCTCCTATGGACGTGTCTCAAACCACACAACCTGTTAATTCACATGTAAGGTGCTTATGGATGAGTCCCAAACTGCACACCGTATTCTTTCGCTCATAATGCACCTACGGGCATTCTACCTGTTCACTACATAGGCCACAAAAACCCCCATCATCATCATCAGTCCATCTTGGGCGTGTCCCAAACCCACTGGGATTTTGGACCTGAGAGTAGACATGGAGTGATGTTTGGTGTTTGAATATTTCAGATCCTGATCCTCTCTAAGACGTGTGTACGGCACGGGACCGACCCACGGCCTGGTCCCAAATCGCACGGTGTAGATTAAATAGCAACAAAGTTTTGGTCGTCACGCTGCACCTCATTCTTGAAGGACGGGATCGTCCTCGGTTCATATAACACGCTTCTTACTGAGAAAACGTCTCAGAAGTCTTTGTGTAAATCTGCAAAGGTATGTAGGGCTTTCAGAGGAACTGTTCAACTACACCACCACAAAGTCTTATCTTCTCACACGCATCTTATAGTGGTATCGAAAACATCTCGGAATGCACACACCTGTATTTGAGGTCTTCCGAGGAACCGTTAAACAAAGTGTGTAGGGGTGTGTTTTAGTTTCACTTGCATTACCCAGCTCCTGAGGTTCAGGGTGATGCTGAAACGATACACTCCTTCAGTTTGTTGTTCTTTCTTCATTCCACTCCAGACACACTGCGTCATCGGGACTAAAAATACACACATTGTGTGTGTGTCAGGGTCGGCTGTTTGTTTGTGTGTCAACAAAGAGGCGGATATGCAGGAAAAGGAGGGAAAGAGAAGGAGGAAAAGCGATAGAGAGAGAGAGACGGCAGGGTGTCGGGTCACTGAGGACGTCTGTACTTATTTGAACAGAACAGAAATAACATAAATCAGACATTTCGGTACAAAAATCCACTTCCAGTCCACTTATTATTGTTCTTCTTTATCGTAGAAATACCGTGATATACTGTGTTTTTACCGTCATATCGCACCTGATCATATCGCACCTGATCATATCGCGCCTGATCATATCGCGCCTGATCTCTGTAGAACTGCCTCAGTGAGAAAGGCGTGGCACTCTTCGTGACATGCAAACAATTCCATACGCACTACGCACGCCTCGATTTAATGCACACGGATCGTGTAGATCTTTATTATAAGCGATTGTAGTAGGGGGCGTGGCCGATCATTACTAAGATCGGTCACGTGACCATAACGTGTTTATACACCGCATCAAAAGTAACTCGCCTAAAACCCCACGGAGTCGTCGCATCTCCGACACGCCCCTTTACGCATCTTACTACAGTAGAGTTAGCGCCATCATCGGCGGACATGACAAATTCGACTTTCCACTTGAAATACGAAAGCTCATCGGTTGACGATGAAAAGGAAGAAGGGACGCCGGCTTCACCGGAAGCACCTTTAACATGAAGGTACAAATCAGTGTAAGCGAGCTAGCAAGCTAGCCATCGTGCTCTAAAGTGAGCGTAGCTTATTCGGGATCAGCTAGCGGAGCGAAAACAAACAGAACCGTATTCGTGTCTGAAATGTCACTTAACTTGATGTTTGTTTCTTGTTTATAGGACTGTTGCGTAAAAGCAATATGGCATTCGTGATCATGCGGTAATATCAGCGTGGATGTTATTAGCTACAACACTTGGACCACGCGGACCAATCACAGCCGTGCTGATGTTCAGTATAACGACACTCTGGCTGGTGCAATATTGCTCAGCGTTTTAAACGCTGGTTAGCACGTTCTCCTCACACCTCCAGGGTCGGGGGTTCGATTCCCAACGTGACCCTGTGTGTGTGGAGTTTGCATGTTCTCCCCGTGCTGCGGGGGTTTCCTCCGGGTACTCCGGTTTCCTCCCCCAGTCCAAAGACATGCATGGTAGGCTGATTGGCGTGTCTAAAGTGTCCGCAGTGTATGAATGGGTGTGTGAGTGTGTGTGATTGTGCCCTGCGATGGATTGGCACCCTGTCCAGGGTGTACCCCGCCTCGTGCCCCATGCTCCCTGGGATAGTCTCCAGGTTCCCCTGGATAAGCTAAAAGGATAAGCGGTATAGAGGATGGATGGATATATACACAGTGTATATTACCTGAAGTTATAGAGTAAAATACACCACGTTACACACGTCTACATGGGAAACTAACCCCGTCTGAATATGGCTTTAGAAAGATATTTTTATTTTCGTATACTGTGCCGGATTTCTGTTGGGTACGCTGTTTTTTTGTCCGTTTTCACGTGCGTATGTTGATCAACTGTAAAAAGTGCGAAGTGCGTTCCCGACACAACTCATTTGCATTTAGTGACGCCCACAAAAGTCCAGACGGCTGGGATCAGCATGAAATATATGACATTCATTACAGCGTTTGATTCATTACTATGCCAATAAACATATTTAATAGTATATAATAATAATAATAATAATAATAATAATAATGGAGTGCTAAATCCTGTGTCAGGTGACTCTCAGACAGCACAAGTAGGCTACGAAGGTTGTTCCGAATTTCCAGGATTGATTTGAATATGAAATTTTTTGTGTAAACTCTCGTATAAATGATTTGCGCACGAATTTGTTCGTATCCAGTTAGATAAATGAAAATATGCGCCACGGTAACGACCCTAACGGCGTCTCTTTGTTCTGATTGTTGTCACTGATATGCACTTGTTATCACACGGAGAGTTATAATGTCTACACGCTAGGTAAATACTGAACCCTTCGTCGTAAACATTTGATTCATCGTTACAGGCGGTAATAATCCAGTAAATCAATACACTAATCGGACGTGGAGCATCTCAGGTTATAACGAACGGCTAATTCATTCAGCGTGCTGTAAACACTGAGGATCAGGATAACGTAGCGTGAGCATCACACGTGTGTTATACGTGCAGACGCTTGTTATTGTCTTGGCCATAATTCACAGAATGGTGGGTGGAATTTCCAGCCTTATTGTGTGTGTGTGGGTGTGTGCGTGTTCATTGGAAGGCAGATGGCAGATATGTTGACTGCGTAACGAACACAAACAGTATTGAATAGAGCTGTAGCACTGACCTGTTCCCCACGAGCTTTACTCTCAGCACGAGCACCGTTAGGGCATAACCACATCATTCACATCATTAGCATCTCATTACTTCATTAACATTCGTATGTGCTGTCTACACCCTGTATATGAAAGGCCAGCATGTAGTAACTCATACCACACTCATAACGGATTATGTGCGAGCTATTCTATACTATGAAAGTATAATGATGATGATAATAATAATAATAATAATAATAATAATAATAATAATAATAATGCTATTAATATTAATAATGCAAACATTTATAACATCAGCTGGTCTATCACATTCTTGGTTTGATAATGAGGCCACACCTCCTTTCCTGAGACTGACAGACACAGAGTCCACGCCTCCTTCACTGAGACTGACACACACAGAGGCCACGCCTCCTTCACTGAGACTGACACACACAGAGGCCACGCCTCCTTCACTGAGACTGACAGACACAGAGGCCACGCCTCCTTCACTGAGACTGACACACACACAGGCCACGCCTCCTTCACTGAGACTGACACACACAGAGGCCACGCCTCCTTCACTGAGACTGACACACACAGAGGCCACGCCTCCTTCACTGAGACTGATACACACAGAGGCCACGCCTCCTTCACTGACACTGACAGACACAGAGGCCACGCCTCCTTCACTGAGACTGACAGACACAGAGGCCACGCCTCCTTCACTGACACTGACAGACAGAGGCCACGCCTCCTTCACTGACACTGACAAACACAGAGGCTACGCCTCCTTCACTGAGACTGACACACACAGAGTCCACGCCTCCTTCACTGAGACTGACACACACAGAGGCCACACCTCCTTCACTGAGACTGACAGACACAGAGGTCACGCCTCCTTCACTGAGACTGACAGACACAGAGGCCACGCCTCCTTCACTGACACTGACAGACACAGAGGCCACACCTCCTTCACTGAGACTGACACACACAGAGTCCACGCCTCCTTCACTGAGACTGACACACACAGAGGCCACGCCTCCTTCACTGAGACTGACACACACAGAGGCCACGCCTTCTTCACTGAGACTGACACACACAGAGGCCACACCTCCTTCACTGAGACTGACAGACACAGAGGCCACGCCTCCTTCACTGAGACTGACACACACACAGGCCACGCCTCCTTCACTGAGACTGACACACACAGAGGCCACGCCTCCTTCACTGAGACTGACACACACAGAGGCCACGCCTCCTTCACTGAGACTGACACACACAGAGGCCACGCCTCCTTCACTGAGACTGACACACACAGAGGCCACGCCTCCTTCACTGACACTGACAGACACAGAGGCCACGCCTCCTTCACTGAGACTGACACACACAGAGGCCACGCCTCCTTCACTGACACTGACAGACACAGAGGCCACGCCTCCTTCACTGACACTGACAGACACAGAGGCCACGCCTCCTTCACTGAGACTGACACACACAGAGGCCACGCCTCCTTCACTGAGACTGACAGACACAGAGGTCACGCCTCCTTCACTGAGACTGACAGACACAGAGGTCACGCCTCCTTCACTGACACTGACAGACACAGAGGCCAAACCTCCTTCACTGACACTGACAAACACAGAGGCTACGCCTCCTTCACTGAGACTGACACACACAGAGTCCACGCCTCCTTCACTGAGACTGACACACACAGAGGCCACGCCTCCTTCACTGAGACTGATACACACAGAGGCCACGCCTCCTTCACTGAGACTGACACACACAGAGTCCACGCCTCCTTCACTGAGACTGACACACACAGAGGCCACGCCTCCTTCACTGAGACTGACAGACACAGAGGTCACGCCTCCTTCACTGAGACTGACAGACACAGAGGTCACGCCTCCTTCACTGACACTGACAGACACAGAGGCCACGCCTCCTTCACTGACACTGACAGACACAGAGGCCACGCCTTCTTCACTGAAACTGACACACACAGAGGCCACGCCTCCTTCACTGAGACTGACACACACAGAGTCCACGCCTCCTTCACTGAGACTGACACACACAGAGGCCACACCTCCTTCACTGAGACTGACACACACAGAGGCCACGCCTCCTTCACTGAGACTGACACACACAGAGGCCACACCTCCTTCACTGAGACTGACACACACAGAGGCCACACCTCCTTCACTGAGACTGACACACACAGAGGCCACGCCTCCTTCACTGAGACTGACACACACAGAGTCTACGCCTCCTTCACTGAGACTGACACACACAGAGGCCACACCTCCTTCACTGAGACTGACACACACAGAGGCCACACCTCCTTCACTGAGACTGACACACACAGAGGCTACGCCTCCTTCACTGAGACTGACACACACAGAGGCCACACCTCCTTCACTGAGACTGACACACACAGAGTCCACGCCTCCTTCACTGAGACTGACACACACAGAGGCCACGCCTCCTTCACTGAGACTGACACACACAGAGGCCACGCCTCCTTCTGATCATCACAATCCAGAATCCAACAGCGCTGTGTGTGTGTGTGTGTGTGTGTGTGTGTGTGTACTATACCACTTTCATTCATATTTATTCACTCAGAAAGGCCTCGTGTGCTAGGTAAACTTTTCTGTCTCTCTTTATCTGTCTCTCTTTATCTGTCTCTCTTTATCTGTCTCTCTCTCTGTCTGTCCCTCTTTCTCTCTCTCTTTATTCCTCTACAGAGTCTCTTTGTTCAGGTGTCATGGATGTTACCAACACTCGGCCTCAAAGGCAGACGGCCTGTGTGTGTGTGTGTGTGTGTGTGTGTGTGTGTACATTGGTATCGATATTTCAGTGACCTATAGAACACACACACACACACACACACACAGCAAGCAGTAA
This sequence comes from Ictalurus furcatus, assembly GCF_023375685.1. Classification (NCBI taxonomy): domain Eukaryota; kingdom Metazoa; phylum Chordata; class Actinopteri; order Siluriformes; family Ictaluridae; genus Ictalurus; species Ictalurus furcatus. The sequence continues at coordinate 27,399,066 of NC_071267.1, read as the reverse complement.
CAGTAGATGCACTGTGCTGAATTTTGCATAGTCACAGACTTGGCTGTGTGTCTATTATTCATGTAGAGTACACACACACACACACACACACACACACACACACACACACACACAGACTTTGTGTCCAATTTTGTTCCTTTGCATGCATTCTAATACAGAGTGTGTTATCTGATTGGACAGGAAGGTGTGTGTGTGTGTGTGTGTGTGTGTGCATGATTATTATGTGTGTGTGCCCTAATTGGGAGCAGTCCCAGTCTCTGCCAGCTGATTACACACTGCTATCACATCCGTCACTGAGCAACAGTTACACACACACACACACACACGTATGGTCCTTCTGGAGTTTTCGTTTGAGGCGTGTGTGTGTGTATGTGTGTTAGAGAGAGAAAGCAGACACACACACACACACACTTACTTCGTTAGAAGCAGACGGCTTGATGACCAGTACAACAATAGAAGGAAAATAAACAGCTCGACTCTCTTGAACACACACACACACCCCTATCTGCTGCTTTCACATCCTTCCAGAGTGAACTTCCCTTTGTCTCTGCTTCACTGGTTTAATGTAAACACACACACACACACACACACACACCTGATAATGTGTCTGATAGCATCATACCGTTCCACTTTTGTGTTAGTGATCTTAGTATGTGTGTGTGTTCATGTTGGGGGTGATGCATATGCAGGGCTTCTTGTATATCCTTTACACACACACACACACACACACACACACACACACAAGGAATGTCTTTGTCACCTAAACCTGTTGGGATGCCTTTGTGTGAGAAGCAAAAAACCACACACACACGTCACGCTTCACACACCACCAGTAATCACACACACACACACACACTGAACTATAATATTTCTTATTTGTTATACTGTAGAACCCAGTGTGTGTGCAGGTGTGTGTGCAGGTGGGGGTGGGGGGTGAGGACTCGCGAGACTGGTGGACCTTGACAGAGCTTCAGGTTCGCTTTATTTTCTGCGCTTTGGTCACTCAAGTTCATCAACACTTTGGTGTGTGTGTGTGTGTGTGTGTGTGTTATGTGTGACCTCTGTCACCTCACACACAAAGTACACTAAGTAAACTTGGCATGATCACACACAGGTGAGAATCATCACACGTTACCTGTCGGTTCAACAGCTTATGCTTGACCACGCCCCTGCTGTTTGAACCCACCCATTCTGCAAGTGATCACAGATATCGGAACATGTGACTGACGGGTGTTTCTTGTTACCCAGGTGTGTCCTGTTAGACTGATCATTTTAACAATAACTAGCTCTAAACATCTACTCTTGGTTTTAGCCTTTATACTGCATTTGTTGTTCAAAGGATAAACCTACACGGAGATCAGAGAGCTGTCTGTGGGAGAAAAACAAGCTGTTTTGAAGCTGAGAGAAGAGGAAAAATCAATCAGAGCCACTGCACAAACACTGGGCGTAGACAATACAACAATTTGGACTGTCCTGAAAAAGAAGCAAACCGCTGGTGTACTGCCAACACTGCTGACAAAAACCTTGTGAGAGCTGTGAAGAAAACCCCAAAAACAACAGCCAGTGACATCACCAACAACCTCCACAGGGCAGGGTGAAGGTCTCACAATCCACCGTTTGAAGAAGAAATATAGAGGCACAAGATGCAGCCCACTCATCAGCAGTGAGAATCAGAAATCCAGACTGGAATTCGCAAAGAAATACAGAGACGAGCCACAAAAGTCCTGGAACCGAGCTGGAACCTCTACCAAAGTGATGGAAAGGCCAAAGTGTGGAGAAAGAAAGGATCTGCTCATGATCCAGAACATACAAGCTCATCTGTGGAACATGGTGGAGGTAGCGTCATGGCTTGGGCTTGCATGGCTGCTTCTGGAACATTCTCACTAATCTTTATTGATGATGAACTCATGATGGAGCAGCAGAATGAATTCAGAGGTTTACAGGAACATCCTGTCTGATAATTTACAGAGAAATGAATCAGGAGGAACTTCATCATGCAGCAAGAGAACGATCCAAAACACACTTCCACCTCAACACAGGACTTCATCAGGGGGAAAGTGGAGGGTTTTAGACTGGCTGAGTCCATCACCAGACCTTCACCCAACTGATCAGCACCTCACCTCCTGAAGAGGAGACTGAAGGGAGAAACCCCCCGAAACAAACCACTACTGAAAGAATCTGCAGGAGAAATCTGGAGAAGCTTCACAGAAGAAGAACCTGACAGTTTGATGATGTCACTGATTCGCAGGATTGATGCAGTTCCTGCAAGCGAGGGATACGCAACCAAATATTAAGCGTTATTTACTGTAAGACGGTCTGTTCCAATACTTTTGCTCACCTAAAAATCATGTGTTCGGAGTTGTTTAACACGTCTAGATGTAAATATCGGGAAATGAAAGCTGAAGTTCTGATCCGTCGTCATCTGTCCCAATACTTTCAAAAGGGACCATAAATATATGGACCTGTTTTTATCCTCCATTTTGTTAAAATGTCAGACAAGGGGTGGAAAATAAAACCTTGTAAATATAATACTGTAAGAATATGATGATTTGATTTTCTCTCGTGTGTGTGTGTGTGTGTGTGTGTGTGTGTGTGTGTGTAGGCTGAGTGATGAGACACACCCTACGGTTACTGCTGATGGATACGTGGACAATCTGGCCTGCGCTGTGGACGCCATACTGGAACACCGCCGCGTTTAGAGACGTCTCTGATCTCTGACCTGCTGAGAGGAACTTTAACCTGCTGACTAACAACAATTACACTAATTATCACTGATTAATTACTCATTATCACTAAATAATTACTAATTATCTGTGTAAAACTACCGTCTAAAGGGATATTACACTGGTTTCTTCCAAGTCTTCATAGAGCATAATATGAAATATATGATGTATTTTTGCTAAATCATCTTTGTGTCATCGTGGTAATGTTAGCTAACGTTAGCTAGGTTTTCCTGTACCCGTGATTGTAACTTGCTCTGCTGCTGGTTTCATTAAATAGCTAAATATCCTGATTATTTGTTCAAACCAGTGTGCTAATCTGGCTAGCTAGCGTTAGTGATAAAGACATGGTGGTTGTTATGGTAACGATACTGAAATCCAGTTCGTGTCAAATCTCACTGTGACATATCTGTGCTAGTTTACTAGCATTTGACTAGCCAGCTTTGCTAACCTTATAACCATACTACGCTACCTTGAATGGCAGGAAGACGGTCACGGGGGTGTTTTGCATAGATTTGCATATTTTTGCATATTCAGTTTCTGTCCTTGTAGAGATGGGTTTAAGCTATTTTTAGTCATTTCTTGAGCAGTGAAAACATTTTAAACAAATGTTCCCACAGACTGGCTCAGTGTGTGTGTGTGTGTGTGTGTGTGTGTGTGTGTGTTTCAGTGGGAATGTAATGCAGCAGGGACTTTATCACTAAACACTATAAAGAATGTATGTTAAATGGACTGTACCATGTTGACATTTTGCTTCTCTGTGTTCAGATTAGATGTGAGAGGGAAAGAGAGAGCGAGACAGAGAGAGGGGGAGAGAGAGAGAGAGAGAGAGAGAGTAAACATATAGTTCACCACAGTGTTATGATTCTGCCTGGGGAGGTTTCCACAACATCATACTGTACTGTAGTGCGTGTTAACAGCTTGTTGAGTAAGAAAACATACACAATAGACGTTTTTTTAACCTGGACGCAGATTTTAGGTCCTGCTAAACCCCAGACATGAACGCGTGTACGGAAAACTCCTGTCTCAGAGAATTTGTAATACCGTCAGTCTCACGCATGTTGTATTTGATGTTTGTGGAAAAATCGTGGATCTCTCTAGGCCTCGTATTGAACACACAAAAAAGAGTCAAATAATACACAGTACTACAATAGATGGCATGATGGCGTGGAACCGCAGCAGCTGACTTCGCATATCGAAACATATTCGACCTTTTCTTATAAGGTCCTCACTTTCTGCTGGCTCTTGGGAGACTTTCAGAAGCGCTACGCTTTGGACCGGTGATTACAGTCGAGGTTTTATTGCACTCTAAAGATATAAAGAGATGGAAGATAAAACAGGCACATGAGGCATGAGGCGTGAGGCGGGCTCGTACCGAGACGGAGCGTGGCGTCCTCAAACGGAGTGCATAGTCCGCGGATCTTTAGTGCACCGAAAGTTTTTACAAAATGTATCTCTTTGTAGTAAATTTGTGTAGATATTTATGGTAGTAAATGATTAAAAAGATTAATAATACGTATATTTTATGCATTCATGACTTACTAAGCTTAGCAAGACTCCAAAAAATGTCATCATTGATGGCAATTATTGATGTTCTCTCTCCTGAATTCGAGAAACCGCAACGAAGCGTAAACTCCTCTGTCCTGAAGCTGCGGGGAAACTTAACGTTACAGCTTCACCTCTGACACTGGAGACTCCTTCCCCAAGTGTAACAGGAAACGCCACCGCATCGACAATTTCTCAAATCTCTTTAGGTGCTCATTAGTCCCTGTGAACGAGCTGTTACCATAGAAACGGTTTGCAGCTGCGCTACTGTCAGAGCTGCTGTCATAGAAAATTCACCAACACCTGCTGACCAATCAGAATCCAGAACTCAGCAGTGCAACTGAGAGTCTGTATGATCTCCCTTTCACTTCTCTTAGACAAACACATCATGATGTCACTTCCTGTACGTGCTGATCGAAGCCTCTGGGAGATCACAGGAAGCTCTGTGTGTGTGTGTGTGTGTGTGTGTGCTTTTTTTTTTCCAGTAATGGATCTTATCTCTAACGTCACATTGTTTACAGTCAACAGCAAATCCACATTAATACCTTTCCAACACAACACACCTGATACTGTTGGTTACACTGAGAACTAAATGAGAACAAACACACACACACACACACACACACCATTAATGTGATACATGCACACATACCCCACAACATACATGGCAGTGTCTTGCTAACCCCTGCAGCTCCTGAATACTTCCTGCCAAACAGGAAATGTGTGCGTGTGTTGGTGGAGACACACACACACACACACACACACCTGTGTTTGGGAGAGGCAGGTAACCTATAGCAACTCTGAGCAGCTGGGAAAACACTGAGCAGTGCTAGAGACACAGATCGTGTGTGTGTGTGTGTGTGTGTGTGTTTCCAGCTATATAGATCCATGGTTGTTAGAGGTCCACGGCTGGTACTGTATGTAGAAGCCCCATGCTGGACATTAGAATCCCGAGGATGGGCATTAAAAACCCCAGTCTAGGTGAGAGAGGCCCCAGACTGGATAAAAGAGGCCCCAGGCTGAACGTAAAAATCCTCAGGATAGAGGAAACTCAAGGCTGGAAGGGAGAGGTCCCAAGCTGGACAAGCAAGCTGGACATTACAGAGAAGAGAGGTTACATGATAAGAGGTCCAAGGCTGGACATTTGAAGCCCCAGTCTGGGTGTTACAGGGCAGTAAAAGCCCCAGGCTAGATGCGAGAGGTCCCGGGCTGAACCGGAAAGGATCCAGGCTGGACGAGAGTGGCCTCGGGCTGGATGAGGCCCTGGACTGGACGGAAGAAACAGTAAGCTGGAGAGAAGAAGTCCTGGGATGGACAGAGGAGACCCAAGGCACCAGGCCGGTGGGTGCGAAATGGCAGGTGACCAAATTATAGAGGAAAAGCCTCAATGGGAGTGGTCCCAGGCTGGCCAGGAGAGATCTTAAAAAGCCCAAAGTAAGAGGAGGACACAAGCTGGACATTAGAAGTCCTAGTCTGGAAGGGAGAGGCCCCATGATGGTTCTTAGAGGCCCAAGGCTGGATGTTAGAAGTCCCAGGTTGGACAAAAGAGGTCTCGGAGTAGACGAGGTCCTGGGGTGGACAGAATAAACTGCAAGCTAAAGGGAAGAAGTCCAAGGATAGAAGGGAGAAGCAGCGAGTTAGATGTAAGAATCTGAGGAAGGTCCAGGCTAGACGTTAAACACCTCAGGCTAAAGGAGGCCCCATTCACAACAAGATGGATGATAGAGGACCGAGGCTGGACCTTTAGTAGATCAGGGCCAGAGTGTGTGTATACAGAAAAGAACTCCTCCTTCCTCACTCTCTCTCTCTCTCTCTGCTTTTGTTTTCCTCTCCGTCTTTTCATTCCTCTTCCCTCACTCCCACTCGCTCTGTTTTTCTTTCTCCCACGTCTCTATTTCTCACTTTCTATCTCCCTTCCCCCTTTCCCTTTACTCTCTCCATCGCAGCGTACTCTCGCTATCCATCGCTCTGTCTCTCTCTATCGCTCTCGCTCTCACTCGGTCAGTTTAACCTTTTACTTTCATTTCATAAACTTTCTTGGCATGACCGTGTACATGTCACAGAGCCTGTCCCGTGTTTTCTTAGTAACTGCAGCTCAGGTTCACTCGTAGAACATTTACACCCCTAAAAGGTTCTCAGTAGAACCCTACATCACCGTTTCCCCATCAGAAAACCATTTCTGGAAGCTAAGGACCGTTTAATTATCCAATGAACCCTTAAAGAAACGCTTAGAAGTTGGGTAATTAAGGGATCTCTGCTTTCAAAACAGGGTTCCTCTTAACACCTTCTTTGTCTCTCTTATTGGCTCTACATAGACGGGTAACATTAAGAGATTCCCACAGAAGGACACACAGAAGAACCTGAAGAACCCGCTACAATGTGCTGTCCTTTTAGGGTGAGATGTTTTCTTTAGTGTTAGAATTTAAGTGTGTGTGAGTGTGTGTTAGTTCTCACCTCTATCTCCCGTAATCTTCATATCTCTCGGGTGAGGTCAGATTCCTCTCTGTAAAGTATCTCCATTCAGAGAGTGAGTTCATACCCTTTAACTCTACAGTCTGTCGTTCAGTGGGACAACTACAGTGTAACACACACACACACACACACACACACCACTCAGCTCTGTATGGTATGCTGTGTTAATCGGTAATAATGGAAAACAAATGAGTTTGTGTGTTTTATAGAGTTACTAATAGACACTGTGGTCATCAAATACATCTGTGGCCAAACTTATATACAGTAGGTCATAACTGTGAGAGAATAAAGCAGAGCCCAGGCTAGAGAAAGGCGCAGGGTGGACAGGAGAGGTTTTGTGCTGGACAGAAGCGGTCCCAAGGTGGACATTAGATGGACATTAGATGGACAAGGCTCAGGCTAAACAGAAGAAGCCCCAGGCTGGAGAAAAGAGCCTGCAGAATGGACAGAAGAAATCCAAAGATGAATAAAAAATAAACCAAAAGGCTGGTCAAAAGAGGCGCCAGGCTGGATAATGAAGTGGAGGCCCCAGACTGGACAAAAGTGGCCCTAAGGATTGACCAAAAATACTCCAGGCTATATGAATGAGGCCCCAGGCTGGACAGATGAAGCTCTATACTGACTAATGGAATGGAGGCCCCAAGATGGACAAAAGGAGCCCTTTGCAGGAAAAAAAGAAGTCCCAGGCTGGACACAACAGGCTTCAATTTTATTTGTGTAGCGCGTTTAACAACGGACGTTGTCTCAGAGCAGCTTTACAGAAACATATAAACACAGGATGGAGATTTTAAGTGTGTGAATTTATCCATATTGAGCGAGACGGTGGTGACGGTGGTGAGGAAAAACTCCCTGAGATGATACGAGGAAGAAACCTTGAGAGGAACCGGACTCAGAAGGGAACCCGTCCTCATCTGGGGAACGACGATCTATCTGGGATAGTGTGAAAGTAAAAGAAAGTTCATTATGGTGTTTATATGAAGTCTGTTTGTTGAACTAGTCCACTGTTCACTAAAGGAGACCTGAGTGTAGAACTGCATGTGGTAATTTCAGTCCCAAGGCCATCGCTAAGACAACCGTAGTCCCAGCAACCACAGCGAGAACGTCCATGTGGAATTGAGGTCCAAAACCATTTCCATGGTACTTCAAGCGGTACCGTCCTCAGCGATCTCCAGGCTGTAGCCTCCAGTTGATGAGAGCTCCCTCCAGAGGTTGGGCATCAGGATGGATCAGGCGGGTCCAGAGAGCAGAAAGGGCCAGGATCACTGATCTCCATAATATCGTGTGGCTCGACAGAAGGAGAGAGGGAGAGGGAGGTAAAGAGAAGGAGAGATTGTTAGGTATGCTTACTATCCCGTAACGGATAAGACTGTGTGCTTTGCGTAAAAAAAGGTCTAATCATGGTAAGCTTGAGTAAGCAAATATGTTTTCAGCCTGGACTTAAACACTGAGACTGTGTCTGAGACCTGAACACTAATCGGAAGGCTCCAGTCTGGTTAGTGGATTGGATGCCACAGGCTGAACCTAAGCTGCCTAAGCTGGACATGAGAAGCCCGAGAGCTGAATGGAGGCTGCATGCAGAACAAAAGAGGTCCTATGATGGATAGAAGAAGACTGGAAGGAAGAACACCCACAGGTTTTCCAGTGGAGTGGAGGCCCCAGGCTGAACAAAAGACCCCATAGCATGAACAGAAAAGACCTCAAGCTCTAAAGAAGAAGGAAAACCCTGACTGGTAAGAAGGGGCCACAGTCTCACTAGTGGAGTGGAAGCTCAAGGATGGACAGAAAATACTCCATGCTATAAGAACAACGTCCAAGGAGGCACCAGGATGGGCAGAAAAGACTCTAGGGTGGACGTTAGACATGTCAAACTGGACAGAAGAAGCTCTCAGGTTAGACAGCAGATGGCCCCAGGCTGGACAGGAGAAGGATAGTAGAAAGGTTCTTTCATACTGCTGTAAAAGTCAAGCAGATGCCGCGTGGGCGATGAGGCAGAGCATCGGTACGGTAGTGAACGCTGCAGGAAGGTTAAACGCAGCGTAGTCGAGCGTAGTCATAACCCTGAGACAATAACGCAGCTCTGTTCTGCTCTGAATGTCGCAGTGTTTGACGTAGCACTGAAAATGCTACATTATCATTTCAACCATGCTACAGACGGACATGACCCGAGCACACGCCCACCACACAGACCTCTGGCATAGAGGAAAGCGGCGTGTGTGTGTGTGTGTGTGTGTGGGTGCATGGGAGAGACCGACACATATAAATGGTGTCAGGTTACACCCTCCAGAGTTCCCCCAATGGCAGCGTTTAAAGAACTAATAGTCTCTCGTTTTAACATGCTACATTCTTACATTTGCGTCTTGCTACAATGCTACTACCCTACCTACCTAGATGTAACGACAAACAAATTCTTTTCCAAAAATACAGTGATAAAAAGAAAGTGCACCCTCTTTCAATTCTATGGTTTTGTATATATTCAGACCTAATAACACATCATCTGGTCCTCATCCGGCCCTAAACTTCGTAAATCAAGCATGAGGGAACAAACAGCAGATAAATTCTACTGCGTCATTACCAAATTGTTTACCTAACAAGCAGAAATTGACACCAGTGGCGATGCCGCCTTCTAGTCCTCCAAGTATTTGGCCGGAAATACGTTTCAAATTGACCTCGACCGTATTCACATCAATGCCGGAATGTAATCGGTAACGATTCTCGGAATCACCCACTCACTCACACACACACTAGCACCTGCCATTGGAAGCAACTTGGGGTTCAGTGGAAAAGCCCAAGGACACTTCGGCATGTGGAGCTGGGTATCGAACCGCCAACCCTGCGATTAGCGGACAGCCCGCTCTACCACCTGAGCCACAGTCGCCCCAACATCAGCCCATATTGTATAAGCTATGTGCAAAAAACCTAAGTACACCCTCACTGCTTCCACGTCGATTAACGAGATCATTTGCAGCCAGGAGCAACGATCTCAGAGTTACTCCATACCAGTCTGGGAACGGTTCTCAATTTCAAATCCATCACTCTGCAGTGAGAAGGATTCTTAAGAAATGGAAAACGTTCAAGAATGCTTCCCCAGCAGTCTTCCCCAGGCTGGATTAACAAAGGCCTAGGACTTGATGAAAATGGCAGCAGGCTGGAAGTTGGAAGCCCCAGACTGGACAGAGGAAGCACCAGGTTGGACATTAGAAACTCCAGACTGTACATAGGAACTGACTGACAAGACCCAAGGCTGGATAGAACATGTCCCAGGCTGGACATTAGAAGCCCCAGGCTTGATGGAATGGCTGGAGGAAAATGGCCCAAGACTGGATGGGAGATGTCCCAGGCTGGATAGGATAGGCACTAGATTGGACAAAGGAAGTCTTCAGCTAGCTGTCAGAAACCCAAGGATGGAAATTAGAAGCCCCAGACTGGACATTAGAAGCCCCAGACTGGACATTAGAAGCCCCAGGCTGCACATTAGAAGCTCCAGGCTGGACATTGGAAGCCCCAGGCTGGACATTGGAAGCTCCAATCTGGACATTAGAAGCTCCAGGCAGGACATTGGAAGCTCCAGGCTGGACATTGGAAGCCCCAGGCTGGACATTGGAAGCCCCAGGCTGGACATTGGAAGCTCCAATCTGGACATTGGAAGCCCCAGGCTGCACATTGGAAGCTCCAATCTGGACATTAGAAGCTCCAGACTGGATGGAAGAGGCCCCCAGTTGGACATCAAAAGCTCCAGGTTGGACATTGGAAGCCTCAGGCTAGCTAGGTATGATCTATATCTGCTGTTGAGAGATGACGTTAATGTTATCAATCCACAGCCTAGCCAATGCTGCCAAAACTGTTATGCTTAATTAAGCATTGTTAAGTAGTATTTCATGCTAAAGAAGAAAAAAAATGATTGGCTGAACAAATTTGGCTTAAGCTCCGCCCTTGTTCACAGAAGATCTGTAAGTTTTGACACCCGTCTCCTGAATACAGCTCGGGGAACGTTAATAATAAGATCTGTCAGGGACTCGGATCAGGAAGTACAAATTCCTGCAGGTTTTAAAGCAAAAAACCTTTCATAAAGTATTCAGTTTTCCGCAAACACGCAGTGTAAACAGGCTGTGAGACCACGGAGGGTCTGTTCACTTCCTAAACACACACACACACACACACACACACACAGAGTGTGGAGTATATAGAGCGCCTGAAGAGTCTAGAGGCCTGTTTGCATATTTGCTCCTGCTGACCGAGTTCACCGGCTTTACAAAGACTCTTTGTGCAGATCCAGAGTGTGTGCGAGTGTATGCAAGTGTGTGCGAGTGTGTGTGTGAGTGTGTGGGAGCAGCCATGTTGTCTATGAACTGGGCAGCACATGAGAAAGATCTCAGTGGGTCAGGTTACATCCTGAAAAATCCTTGAGCGAGCTCAAAGGGAGGTCCTCCATACCACCACACACACACACACACACACACACACACTCTCTCTCCTTTAACTTGGTGCCCAAGGACACTATCGCACAGTGCGTAAGAACTCAGGCATTATGGCTGCAACTCCACTTCATCACACCGCCCCGTCGTTGATTATCTTCTTCCGACAGCACGGCCCGGAGCGTTTTATCCCTTACTCAAGATGTTTCCCGTCACGTCGGACGCATTAAATCCGTCTCCAGTCACGAACTTCACCATCTGTATTGATTAAAACATTTACGTTCCGATATTTACGACTCAACCTCGCCAACTTCCCATCATACTTACTGTGGATCTCACATTCTCCAGGCTTCAGAAGCCACGCCCACTCTGTACTGTCGGGATTACTGGATTGAATAATACGTTCACACACACACACACACACACACGTCTACAGCCAGTTTACAAACACACTTTAAATGTTTATTCGTATAGAAATAAGTACATTTTACGTTATACTTCGTAAAAAGAGGAATTAAACTCTATTAGCTTGAAATTATCGCTCGACGTTATTAAAACCTGAAACCCTTTCCAAGCTTTTCACTGTGTGTGTGTGTGTGTGTGTGTGTGTGTGTGTGTGTGTGTGTGAGGTGTGTGCGTATGTGTGTGAGGTGTGTGTGTGAGGTGTGTGCGTGTTCAATGCCAGTGCAAGTTCAACAGTGAGTCCTCGGTTTTACGGCAGTCGTCTCTCAGAACCTTCTCGTTTTCCTTTCCGTCCTTCTTCGTGATGCCGTGTTTTTTCAGACGAACGGAGCAGAAAAACAAACAAACAAACAAACAAACAAACAAAAACTAATACATCCTTAAAAATATAGATTTATATTTTGGCTCCGTTCACTCGTCATTCAGCACAGACAGACAGGCAGGTCGGACTCTGAGAACGTACGCCATCGTTTCGTTCCTTTACAGAAGAAGAAGAAGAAGCTACAATATCTGCAACAGAGCGCGAGCAGAACCCCCGATATCCCAGAATCCACTCTGCTTTTTTTCAATTTTTTTTATTCCGAGATACAACCTGAGTCATCCTAACGTCCCACAAATTCGTGAGCGTCCATTTCTCCCGAGTCCCATTCCAGCTCCGGAAAGCACGACTCGCTAC